>NW_027598126.1:0-47500 GCF_964194155.1 Cetorhinus maximus
GTCTGTCCCTGTATAACACAAGGGCACAGTACTGGTGGGCATTGATCTGTTACTGTATAACACTGGGATACAGTACTGGTGGGGACAGGTCTGTCACAGTATTACACTGGGGTAGAGTACTGGTGGGGACGGGTCTTTCACTGTATAACACTGGAGTACAGTACTGGTGGGGATGGGTCTGTCACTGTATAACACTGGGGTACAGTACTGGTGGGAATGGGTCTGTCACTGTATAACACTGGGGTACAGTACTGGTGGGGATGGGCCTGTCACTGTATAACACTGGGGAACAGTACTGGTGGGGACGGGTCTGTCACTGTATAACACTGGGGTACAGTACTGGTGGGGACGGGTCTGTCACTGTATAACACTGGGGTACAGTACTGGTGGGGACAGGTCTGTCACTGTATAACACGGGTACAGTACTGGTGGGGACGGGTCTGTCACTGTATAACACTGGGGAACAGTACTGGTGGGGACGGGTCTGTCACTGTGTAACACTGGGGTACAGTACTGGTGGGGACAGGTCTGTCACTGTGTAACACTGGGGTACAGTACTGCTGCGGACAGGTCTGTCACTGTATAACACTGGGGTACAGTACTGGTGGGGACGTGTCTGTCACTGTATAACACTGGGGTACAGTACTGGTGGGGACAGGTCTGTCACTGTATAACATTGGGGTACAGTACTCGTGGGGACGGGTCTGTCACTGCATAACACTGGGGTACTGTACTGGTGGGGACTGTTCTGTCACTGTATAACACTGGGGTACAGCACTGGTGGGGACGCGTCTGTCAATGTAGAACACGGGTACAGTACTGGTGGGGACAGGTCTGTCACTGTATAACACTGGGGAACAGTACTGGTGGGGACGGATCTGTTACTGTATAACACTCGGGTACAGTACTGGTGGGGACGGATCTGTCACTGTATAACACTGGGGTACAGTACTGTTGGGGACGGGTCTGTCACTGTGTAACACTGGGGTACAGTACTGCTGGGGACAGGTCTGTCACTGTATAACACTGGGGGACAGTACTGGTGGGGACAGGTCTGTCACTGTATAACACTAGGGTACAGTACTGCTGGGGACAGGTCTGTCACTGTATAACACTGGGGTACAGTACTGGTGGCGACAGGTCTGTCACTGTGTAACACTGGGGTACAGTACTGCTGCGGACAGGTCTGTCTCTGTATAACACTCGGGTACAGTACTGGTGGGGACGGGTCTGTCACTGTATAACACTGGGGTACAGTACTGGTGGGGACAGGTCTGTCACTGTATAACAGAGGGATACAGTACTGGTGGGGACGGGTCTGTCACTGTATAACACTGGGGTACAGCACTCGTGGGGACGGGTCTGTCACTGCATAACACTGGGGTACAGTACTGGTGGGGACTGTTCTGTCACTGTATAACACTGGGGTACAGCACTGGTGGGGACGCGTCTGTCAATGTAGAACACGGGTACAGTACTGGTGAAGACAGGTCTGTCACTGTATAACAGAGGGATACAGTACTGGTGGGGACGGGTCTGTCACTGTATGACACTGGGGTACAGCACTAGTGGGGACAGGTCTGTCACTGTATAACACTGGGGTACAGTACAGGTGGGGACGGGTCTGTCACTGTATAACACTGGGGTACAGTACTGCTGGGGACGGGTCTGTCACTGCATAACACTGGGGTACAGCACTGGTCGGCACGCGTCTGTCCCTGTATAGCACTGTGGTACAGTGTTAGAGAGGACAGAAGTGTTACTAACTAATGCTTGGGTACATTACTGGTGGGGAGCGGACTGTCACTGTATAACACTGGGGTACATACTGGTTGGGACGGGTCTGTCACTGTATAACACTGGGGTACAGGACTGGTGGGGACGGGTCTGTCACTGTATAACACGGGTATAGTACTGGTGGGGACGGGTCTGTCACTGTATAACACTGGAGTACAGTACTGCTGGGGACGGGTCTGTCACTGTATAACACTGGGGAACAGTACTGGTGGGGACGGATCTGTCACTGTGTAACACTGGGGTACAGTACTGGTGGGGACGGATCTGTCACTGTATAACACTGGTGTAGGACACTGGTGGGGACAGGTCTGTCACTGTATAACACTGGGGTACAGTACTGCTGGTGACAGGTCTGTCATTGTATAACACTGGGGGACAGTACTGCTGGGGACAGGTGTGTTACTGTATAACACTGGGGTACAGTACCGCTGGGGACAGGTCTGTCACTGTATAACACTGGGGTACAGTACCGGTGGGGACTGGTTTGTCACTGTATAACACTGGGGTACAGTACTGGTGGGGACTGGTCTGTCACTGCATAACACTGGGGTATAGTACTGGTGGGGACGGGTCTGTCACTGTATAACACTGGGGTACAGCACTGGTGGGGACGCGTCTGTCAATGTAGAACACGGGTACAGTACTGTTGGGGACAGGTCTGTCGCTGCATAACACTGGGGTACGGCACTGGTGGTGACAGGTCTGTTCCTGTATAACACTGGGGTACAGTACTGGTGGGGCCAGGTCTGTTACTGAATAACACTGGGGTACAGTACTGGTGGGGACAGATCAGTCCCTGTATGGCACTGAGGTACAGTAGTAGTGGGGACAGGAGTGTCACTGTCTAATGCTGGGGTACAGTACTGGTGGGGACAGGTCTGTCACTGTATAACACTGGGGTACAGTACTGGTGGGGACAGGTCTGTCACTGTATAACACTGGGGTTCTGTACTGGTTGGGACGGGTCTGTCACTGTATAACACTGGGTTTCAGTAATGGTGGGGATTGATCTGTCACTGTATAACACTGGGGTACAGTACTGGTGGGGATTGATCTGTCACTGTATAACACTGGGGTACAGTACTGGTGGGGAAGTGTCTGTCACTATATAACACTGGGGCACAGTACTGGTGAGGACAGGTCTGTCACTGTATAACACTGGGGTACAGTACTGGTGGGGACGGGTCTGTCTTTGTATAACATTGGGTTTCAGTACTGGTGGGGGCGTGTCTGTCAGTGTATAACACTGGGGTACAGCATTGGTGGGGACGGGTCAATCACTGTACAACACTGGGGTACAGTACTGGTGGGGACTTTTTCTGTCAATGTATAACACTGGGTTACAGTACTGGTGGGGACGGGTCTGTCACTGTATAACACTGGGATACAGTTCTGGTGGGGACGGGTCTGTCACTGTATAACACAGGGGTACAATACTGGTGGGGACGGGTCTGTCACTGTATAACACAGGGGTACAGTACTGGTGGGGACGGGTCTGTCACTGTATAACACTGGGGTGCAGTACTGGTGGGGATGGGTCTGTCACTATATAACACTGGGGTACAGTACTGTTGGGTATGTGGGATGCTACCAGTGGGGAGGTCTGTCACTGTATAACACTGGGGTTCATCATTAGTGGCGACAGGTCTGTCACGGCATAACACTGGGGTACAGCACTGGTGGGGACAGGTCTGTCACTGTATAACACTGGGGTACAGTACTGATGGGGACCGGTCAGTCCCTGTATAGTACTGAGGTACAGTACTGGTGGGGACAGGAGTGTCACTGTATAACACTGGGGTACAGTACTGGTCGGGCAGGTCTGTCACTGTATAACACTTGGGTACAGTACTGGTGGGAAGGGGTCTGTCCCTGTATAACACAAGGGCACAGTACTGGTGGGGACGGGTCTGTCACTGTATAACACTGGGATACAGTACTGGTGGGGACAGGTCTGTCACTGTATAACACTGGGGTACAGTAATGGTGGTGACGGGTCTGTCACTGTGCAAGACTGGGGTACAGCACTGGTGGGTACACGTCTGTCCCTGTATAGCACTGAGGTACAGTGTTAGAGAGGACAGAAGTGTTACTAACTAATGCTTGGGTACATTACTGGTGGGGATCGGACTGTCACTGTATAACACTGGGGTACATACTGGTGGGGACGGGTCTGTCACTGTATAACACTGGGGTACAGGACTGGTGGGGACGGGTCTGTCACTGTATAACACGGGTACAGTACTGGTGGGGACGGGTCTGTCACTGTATAACACTGGAGTACAGTACTGCTGGGGACGGGTCTGTCACTGTATAACACTGGGGAACAGTACTGGTGGGGACGGATCTGTCACTGTGTAACACTGGGGTACAGTACTGGTGGGGACGCATCTGTCACTGTATAACACTGGGGTACGGCACTGGTGGGGACAGGTCTGTCACTGTATAACACTGGGGTACAGTACTGGTGGGGACAGGTTTGTCACTGTATAACACTGGGGTACAGTACCGGTGGGGACTGGTCTGTCACTGTATAACACTGGGGTACAGCACTGGTGGGGACGCGTCTGTCAATGTAGAACACGGGTACAGTACTGGTGGGGACAGGCCTGTCACTGTATAACACTGGGGTTCAGTACTGCTGGGGACGGGTCTGTCACTGTATAACACTGGGGGACAGTACTGCTGGGGACGGGTCTGTCACTGTATAACTCTGGGGTACAGTACTGCTGGGGACGGGTCTGTCACTGTATAACACTGGGGGACAGTACTGCTGGGGACGTGTCTGTCACTGTATAACTCTGGGGTACAGTACTCGTGGGGACGGGTCTGTCACTGCATAACACTGGGGTACAGCACTGGTGGGGACGGGTCTGTCAATCTATAACACGGATACAGTACTGGTGGGGACAGGTCTGTCGCTGCATAACACTGGGGTACGGCACTGGTGAGGACAGGTCTTTTCCTGTATAACACTGGGGTACAGTACTGGTGGGGACAGGTCAGTCCCTGTGTAGCACTGAGGTACAGTAGTAGTGGGGACAGGTCTGTCACTGTATAACACTGGGGTACAGTACTGATGGGGACGGGTCTGTCTCTGTATAACACTAGGGTACAGTACTGGTGGGGATTGATCTGTCACTGTATAACACTGGGGTACAGCACTGGTGGGGACGCGTCTGTCCCTGTATAGCACTGAGGTGCAGTGGTGGTGGTGACAGGAGTGTTACTATCTAATGCTGGGGCACATTACTGGTGGGGATCGGTCTGTCACTGTATAACACTGAGGTTCACCATTAGTGGCGACAGGTCTGTCACTCCATAACACTGGGGTACAGCACTGGTGGGGACTGGTCTGTCACTCCATAACACTGGGGCACAGCACTGGTGGGGACTGGTCTGTCACTGTATAACACTGGGGTACGGTACTGGTGGGGAGGGGTCTGTCCCTGTATAACACAAGGGCACAGTACTGGTGGGGATTGATCCGTTACTGTATTACACTGGGATACAGTACAGGTGGGGACAGGTCTGTCACTGTATAACACTGGGGTACAGTAATGGTGGGGACGCGTCTGTCCCTTATAGCACTGAGGTACGGTGGTAGAGAGGACAGAAGTGTTACTAACTAATGCTGGGGTACATTACTGGTGGGGATTGGACTGTCACTGTATAACACTGGGGTACATACTGGTGGGGACAGGTCTGTCACTGTATAACACTGGGGTACAGTACTGGTGGGGACGGGTCTTTCACTGTATAACACTGGGGTTCAGTACTGGTGGGGACAGGTCTGCCACTGTATAACACTGGGGTACAGTACTGGTGGGGATGGGCCTGTCACTGTATAACACTGGGGAACAGTACTGCTGGGGACGGGTCTGTCACTGTATAACACTGGGGTACAGTACTGGTGGGGGCAGGTCTGTCACTGTATAACACTGGGGTACAGTACTGGTCGAGACAGCTCTGTCACTGTATAACACTAGGGCACAGTACTGTTGGGGACAGGTCTGTCACTGTATAACACTGGGGTACAGTACAGGTGGGGACGGGTCTGTCACTGTATAACACTGGGGGACAGTACAGCTGGGGACGGGTCTCTCACAGTATAACTCTGGGGTACAGTACTCGGGACGTGTCTGTCACTGCATAACACTGGGGTACAGCACTGGTGGGGACAGGTCTGTCACTGTGTAACACTGGGGCACAGTACTGGTGGGGACGGGTCTGTCACTGTATAACACTGGGGTACAGTACTGGTGGGGACGGGTCAGTCACTGTATAACACTGGGGTACAGTACTGGTGGGGACGTGTCTGTCTGTGTATAACACTGTGGTACTCTACTGGTGGGGACGGGTCTGTCACTGTATAACACTGGGATACAGTTCTGGTGGGGATGGGTCAGTCACTGTATAACACTGGGGTACAGTACTGGTGGGGACGTGTCTGTCTGTGTATAACACTGGGGTACTCTACTGGTGGGGACGGGTCTGTCACTGTATAACACTACGGTACAGTAGTGGTGGGGACTGGTCTGTCACTGTATAACACTACGGTACAGTACTGGTGGGGACTGGTCTGTCACTGTATAACACTGGGGTACAGTACTGGTGGGGACGGGTCTGTCACTGTATAACACTGGGGTACAGTTCTGGAGGGGACAGGTCAGTCACTATATTACACTGGGGTACAGTACTGATAGGGACGGGTCTATCACTGTAAAGCACTGGGGTACAGGACTGGTGAGGTTGGGTCTGTCACTGTATAACACTGGGGTACAGCACTGCTGGGTTCGGGTCTGTCACTGTATAACACTGGGATACAGTACTGGTGGGGACGGGTCTGTCACTGTAAATCACTGGGGTACAGTACTGGTGTGGATGGGTCTGTCACTGTATAACACTGGGGTACAGTACTGGTGGGGACGGGTCAGTCACTGTATAACACTGGGGTACAGTACTGGTGGGGACGGGTCTGTCCCTGTATAACACTGGGGTACAGTACTGGTGGGGAGG
This sequence comes from Cetorhinus maximus, assembly GCF_964194155.1. Taxonomy (NCBI): domain Eukaryota; kingdom Metazoa; phylum Chordata; class Chondrichthyes; order Lamniformes; family Cetorhinidae; genus Cetorhinus; species Cetorhinus maximus. The sequence continues at coordinate 6,817 of NW_027598126.1, forward strand.
GGTCTGTCACTGTATAACACTGGGGCACAGTACTGGTGGGGACTGGTCTGTCACTGTATAACACTGGGGTACAGTACTGGTGGGGATTGATCTGTCACTGTATAACACTTGGGTACGGTACTGGTGGGGATGGGTCTGTCAATGTATAACACTGGGGTACAGTACTGGTGGGGATAGGTCCTTCACTGTATAACACTGGGCACAGTACTGGTGGGGATGGATCTGTCACTGTATAACACTGGGGTACGGTACTTTTGGGGACGGGTCTGTCACTGTATAACACTGGGGTACAGTACTGCTGGGGACAGGTCTGTCACTGTATAACACTGGGGTACAGCACTGGTGGGGACGCGTCTGTCCCTGTATAGCACTGAGGTACAGTGGTGGTGGGGACAGCAGTGTTACTATCTAACGCTGGGGTACATTACTGGTGGGGATCGGTCTGTCACTGTATAACACTGGGGTACATATTGGTGGGGACAGGTCTGTCACTGTATAACACTGGGGTACAGTACTGGTGGGGACATGTCTGTCACTGTAAAACACTGGGGTACACTACTGGTGGGGACAGGTCTGTCACTGTATAACACTGGGGTACAGTACACGTGGGGACTGGTCTGTCACTGTATAACACTGGGGTACAGTACAGGTGGGGACTGTTCTGTCACTGTATAACACTGGGGTACAGTACTCGTGGGGGCGGGCCTGTCACTGCATAACACTGGGGTACAGTACTGGTGGGGACAGGTCTTTCACTGTATAACACTGGGGTACAGCACTGGTGGGGACGCGTCTGTCAAGGTAGAACACGGGTACAGTACTGGTGGGGACAGGTCTGTCACTGTATAACACTGGGGTTCAGTACTGGTGGGGACGGGCCTGTCACTGTATGACACTGGGGTACAGCACTAGTGGGGACAGGTCTGTCACTGTATAACACTGGGGTACAGTACAGGTGGGGACGGGTCTGTCACTGTATAACACTGGGGTACAGTACTGCTGGGGACGGGTCTGTCACTGCATAACACTGGGGTACAGCACTGGTCGGCACGCGTCTGTCCCTGTATAGCACTGTGGTACAGTGTTAGAGAGGACAGAAGTGTTACTAACTAATGCTTGGGTACATTACTGGTGGGGAGCGGACTGTCACTGTATAACACTGGGGTACATACTGGTTGGGACGGGTCTGTCACTGTATAACACTGGGGTACAGGACTGGTGGGGACGGGTCTGTCACTGTATAACACGGGTATAGTACTGGTGGGGACGGGTCTGTCACTGTATAACACTGGAGTACAGTACTGCTGGGGACGGGTCTGTCACTGTATAACACTGGGGAACAGTACTGGTGGGGACGGATCTGTCACTGTGTAACACTGGGGTACAGTACTGGTGGGGACGGATCTGTCACTGTATAACACTGGCGTAGGACACTGGTGGGGACAGGTCTGTCACTGTATAACACTGGGGTACAGTACTGCTGGTGACAGGTCTGTCATTGTATAACACTGGGGGACAGTACTGCTGGGGACAGGTGTGTCACTGTATAACACTGGGGTACAGTACTGCTGGGGACAGGTCTGTCAATGTATAACACTGGGGTACAGTACCGGTGGGGACTGGTTTGTCACTGTATAACACTGGGGTACAGTACTGGTGGGGACTGGTCTGTCACTGCATAACACTGGGGTATAGTACTGGTGGGGACTGGTCTGTCACTGTATAACACTGGGGTACAGCACTGGTGGGGACGCGTCTGTCAATGTAGAACACGGGTACAGTACTGTTGGGGACAGGTCTGTCGCTGCATAACACTGGGGTACGGCACTGGTGGTGACAGGTCTGTTCCTGTATAACACTGGGGTACAGTACTGGTGGGGCCAGGTCTGTTACTGAATAACACTGGGGTACAGTACTGGTGGGGACAGATCAGTCCCTGTATAGCACTGAGGTACAGTAGTAGTGGGGACAGGAGTGTCACTGTCTAATGCTGGGGTACAGTACTGGTGGGGACAGGTCTGTCACTGTATAACACTGGGGTACAGTACTGGTGGGGACAGGTCTGTCACTGTATAACACTGGGGTTCTGTACTGGTTGGGACGGGTCTGTCACTGTATAACACTGGGTTTCAGTAATGGTGGGGATTGATCTGTCACTGTATAACACTGGGGTACAGTACTGGTGGGGAAGTGTCTGTCACTATATAACACTGGGGCACAGTACTGGTGAGGACAGGTCTGTCACTGTATAACACTGGGGTACAGTACTGGTGGGGACGGGTCTATCACTGTAAAGCACTGGGGTACAGGACTGGTGAGGTTGGGTCTGTCACTGTATAACACTGGGGTACAGCACTGCTGGGTTCGGGTCTGTCACTGTATAACACTGGGATACAGTACTGGTGGGGACGGGTCTGTCACTGTAAATCACTGGGGTACAGTACTGGTGGGGATGGGTCTGTCACTGTATAACACTGGGGTACAGTACTGGTGGGGACGGGTCAGTCACTGTATAACACTGGGGTACAGTACTGGTGGGGACGGGTCTGTCCCTGTATAACACTGGGGTACAGTACTGGTGGGGAGGGGTCTGTCACTGTATAACACTGGGGCACAGTACTGGTGGGGACTGGTCTGTCACTGTATAACACTGGGGTACAGTACTGGTGGGGATTGATCTGTCACTGTATAACACTTGGGTACGGTACTGGTGGGGATGGGTCTGTCAATGTATAACACTGGGGTACAGTACTGGTGGGGATAGGTCCTTCACTGTATAACACTGGGCACAGTACTGGTGGGGATGGATCTGTCACTGTATAACACTGGGGTACGGTACTTTTGGGGACGGGTCTGTCACTGTATAACACTGGGGTACAGTACTGCTGGGGACAGGTCTGTCACTGTATAACACTGGGGTACAGCACTGGTGGGGACGCGTCTGTCCCTGTATAGCACTGAGGTACAGTGGTGGTGGGGACAGCAGTGTTACTATCTAACGTTGGGGTACATTACTGGTGGGGATCGGTCTGTCACTGTATAACACTGGGGTACATATTGGTGGGGACAGGTCTGTCACTGTATAACACTGGGGTACAGTACTGGTGGGGACATGTCTGTCACTGTAAAACACTGGGGTACACTACTGGTGGGGACAGGTCTGTCACTGTATAACACTGGGGTACAGTACACGTGGGGACTGGTCTGTCACTGTATAACACTGGGGTACAGTACAGGTGGGGACTGTTCTGTCACTGTATAACACTGGGGTACAGTACTCGTGGGGGCGGGCCTGTCACTGCATAACACTGGGGTACAGTACTGGTGGGGACAGGTCTTTCACTGTATAACATTGGGGTACAGTACTGGTGGGGACAGGTCTGTCACTGTATAACATTGGGGTACAGTACTCGTGGGGACGGGTCTGTCACTGCATAACACTGGGGTACTGTACTGGTGGGGACTGTTCTGTCACTGTATAACACTGGGGTACAGCACTGGTGGGGACGCGTCTGTCAATGTAGAACACGGGTACAGTACTGGTGGGGACAGGTCTGTCACTGTATAACACTGGGGAACAGTACTGGTGGGGACGGATCTGTTACTGTATAACACTCGGGTACAGTACTGGTGGGGACGGATCTGTCACTGTATAACACTGGGGTACAGTACTGTTGGGGACGGGTCTGTCACTGTGTAACACTGGGGTACAGTACTGCTGGGGACAGGTCTGTCACTGTATAACACTGGGGGACAGTACTGGTGGGGACAGGTCTGTCACTGTATAACACTAGGGTACAGTACTGCTGGGGACAGGTCTGTCACTGTATAACACTGGGGTACAGTACTGGTGGCGACAGGTCTGTCACTGTGTAACACTGGGGTACAGTACTGCTGCGGACAGGTCTGTCTCTGTATAACACTCGGGTACAGTACTGGTGGGGACGGGTCTGTCACTGTATAACACTGGGGTACAGTACTGGTGGGGACAGGTCTGTCACTGTATAACAGAGGGATACAGTACTGGTGGGGACGGGTCTGTCACTGTATAACACTGGGGTACAGCACTCGTGGGGACGGGTCTGTCACTGCATAACACTGGGGTACAGTACTGGTGGGGACTGTTCTGTCACTGTATAACACTGGGGTACAGCACTGGTGGGGACGCGTCTGTCAATGTAGAACACGGGTACAGTACTGGTGAAGACAGGTCTGTCACTGTATAACAGAGGGATACAGTACTGGTGGGGACGGGTCTGTCACTGTATGACACTGGGGTACAGCACTAGTGGGGACAGGTCTGTCACTGTATAACACTGGGGTACAGTACAGGTGGGGACGGGTCTGTCACTGTATAACACTGGGGTACAGTACTGCTGGGGACGGGTCTGTCACTGCATAACACTGGGGTACAGCACTGGTCGGCACGCGTCTGTCCCTGTATAGCACTGTGGTACAGTGTTAGAGAGGACAGAAGTGTTACTAACTAATGCTTGGGTACATTACTGGTGGGGAGCGGACTGTCACTGTATAACACTGGGGTACATACTGGTTGGGACGGGTCTGTCACTGTATAACACTGGGGTACAGGACTGGTGGGGACGGGTCTGTCACTGTATAACACGGGTATAGTACTGGTGGGGACGGGTCTGTCACTGTATAACACTGGAGTACAGTACTGCTGGGGACGGGTCTGTCACTGTATAACACTGGGGAACAGTACTGGTGGGGACGGATCTGTCACTGTGTAACACTGGGGTACAGTACTGGTGGGGACGGATCTGTCACTGTATAACACTGGTGTAGGACACTGGTGGGGACAGGTCTGTCACTGTATAACACTGGGGTACAGTACTGCTGGTGACAGGTCTGTCATTGTATAACACTGGGGGACAGTACTGCTGGGGACAGGTGTGTTACTGTATAACACTGGGGTACAGTACCGCTGGGGACAGGTCTGTCACTGTATAACACTGGGGTACAGTACCGGTGGGGACTGGTTTGTCACTGTATAACACTGGGGTACAGTACTGGTGGGGACTGGTCTGTCACTGCATAACACTGGGGTATAGTACTGGTGGGGACGGGTCTGTCACTGTATAACACTGGGGTACAGCACTGGTGGGGACGCGTCTGTCAATGTAGAACACGGGTACAGTACTGTTGGGGACAGGTCTGTCGCTGCATAACACTGGGGTACGGCACTGGTGGTGACAGGTCTGTTCCTGTATAACACTGGGGTACAGTACTGGTGGGGCCAGGTCTGTTACTGAATAACACTGGGGTACAGTACTGGTGGGGACAGATCAGTCCCTGTATGGCACTGAGGTACAGTAGTAGTGGGGACAGGAGTGTCACTGTCTAATGCTGGGGTACAGTACTGGTGGGGACAGGTCTGTCACTGTATAACACTGGGGTACAGTACTGGTGGGGACAGGTCTGTCACTGTATAACACTGGGGTTCTGTACTGGTTGGGACGGGTCTGTCACTGTATAACACTGGGTTTCAGTAATGGTGGGGATTGATCTGTCACTGTATAACACTGGGGTACAGTACTGGTGGGGATTGATCTGTCACTGTATAACACTGGGGTACAGTACTGGTGGGGAAGTGTCTGTCACTATATAACACTGGGGCACAGTACTGGTGAGGACAGGTCTGTCACTGTATAACACTGGGGTACAGTACTGGTGGGGACGGGTCTGTCTTTGTATAACATTGGGTTTCAGTACTGGTGGGGGCGTGTCTGTCAGTGTATAACACTGGGGTACAGCATTGGTGGGGACGGGTCAATCACTGTACAACACTGGGGTACAGTACTGGTGGGGACTTTTTCTGTCAATGTATAACACTGGGTTACAGTACTGGTGGGGACGGGTCTGTCACTGTATAACACTGGGATACAGTTCTGGTGGGGACGGGTCTGTCACTGTATAACACAGGGGTACAATACTGGTGGGGACGGGTCTGTCACTGTATAACACAGGGGTACAGTACTGGTGGGGACGGGTCTGTCACTGTATAACACTGGGGTGCAGTACTGGTGGGGATGGGTCTGTCACTATATAACACTGGGGTACAGTACTGTTGGGTATGTGGGATGCTACCAGTGGGGAGGTCTGTCACTGTATAACACTGGGGTTCATCATTAGTGGCGACAGGTCTGTCACGGCATAACACTGGGGTACAGCACTGGTGGGGACAGGTCTGTCACTGTATAACACTGGGGTACAGTACTGATGGGGACCGGTCAGTCCCTGTATAGTACTGAGGTACAGTACTGGTGGGGACAGGAGTGTCACTGTATAACACTGGGGTACAGTACTGGTCGGGCAGGTCTGTCACTGTATAACACTTGGGTACAGTACTGGTGGGAAGGGGTCTGTCCCTGTATAACACAAGGGCACAGTACTGGTGGGGACGGGTCTGTCACTGTATAACACTGGGATACAGTACTGGTGGGGACAGGTCTGTCACTGTATAACACTGGGGTACAGTAATGGTGGTGACGGGTCTGTCACTGTGCAAGACTGGGGTACAGCACTGGTGGGTACACGTCTGTCCCTGTATAGCACTGAGGTACAGTGTTAGAGAGGACAGAAGTGTTACTAACTAATGCTTGGGTACATTACTGGTGGGGATCGGACTGTCACTGTATAACACTGGGGTACATACTGGTGGGGACGGGTCTGTCACTGTATAACACTGGGGTACAGGACTGGTGGGGACGGGTCTGTCACTGTATAACACGGGTACAGTACTGGTGGGGACAGGTCTGTCACTGTATAACACTGGAGTACAGTACTGCTGGGGACGGGTCTGTCACTGTATATCACTGGGGTACAGTACTGGTGGGGACGGGTCTGTCACTGTATAACACTGGAGTACAGTACTGCTGGGGACGGGTCTGTCACTGTATAACACTGGAGTACAGTACTGCTGGGGACGGGTCTGTCACTGTATAACACTGGGGTACAGTACTGGTGGGGACGGGTCTGTCACTGTATAACACTGGGGTACAGTACTGGTGGGGACGCATCTGTCACTGTATAACACTGGGGTACGGCACTGGTGGGGACAGGTCTGTCACTGTATAACACTGGGGTACAGTACTGGTGGGGACAGGTTTGTCACTGTATAACACTGGGGTACAGTACCGGTGGGGACTGGTCTGTCACTGTATAACACTGGGGTACAGCACTGGTGGGGACGCGTCTGTCAATGTAGAACACGGGTACAGTACTGGTGGGGACAGGCCTGTCACTGTATAACACTGGGGTACAGTACTGGTGGGGACGGGTCTGTCACTGTATAACACTGGGGTACAGTACTGGTGGGGACAGGCCTGTCACTGTATAACACTGGGGTACAGTACTGGTGGGGACAGGTCTGTCACTGTATAACACTGGGGTACAGTACAGGTGGGGACGGGTCTGTCACTGTATAACACTGGGGTTCAGTACTGCTGGGGACGGGTCTGTCACTGTATAACACTGGGGGACAGTACTGCTGGGGACGGGTCTGTCACTGTATAACTCTGGGGTACAGTACTGCTGGGGACGGGTCTGTCACTGTATAACACTGGGGGACAGTACTGCTGGGGACGTGTCTGTCACTGTATAACTCTGGGGTACAGTACTCGTGGGGACGGGTCTGTCACTGCATAACACTGGGGTACAGCACTGGTGGGGACGGGTCTGTCAATCTATAACACGGATACAGTACTGGTGGGGACAGGTCTGTCGCTGCATAACACTGGGGTACGGCACTGGTGAGGACAGGTCTTTTCCTGTATAACACTGGGGTACAGTACTGGTGGGGACAGGTCAGTCCCTGTGTAGCACTGAGGTACAGTAGTAGTGGGGACAGGTCTGTCACTGTATAACACTGGGGTACAGTACTGATGGGGACGGGTCTGTCTCTGTATAACACTAGGGTACAGTACTGGTGGGGATTGATCTGTCACTGTATAACACTGGGGTACAGCACTGGTGGGGACGCGTCTGTCCCTGTATAGCACTGAGGTGCAGTGGTGGTGGTGACAGGAGTGTTACTATCTAATGCTGGGGCACATTACTGGTGGGGATCGGTCTGTCACTGTATAACACTGAGGTTCACCATTAGTGGCGACAGGTCTGTCACTCCATAACACTGGGGTACAGCACTGGTGGGGACTGGTCTGTCACTCCATAACACTGGGGCACAGCACTGGTGGGGACTGGTCTGTCACTGTATAACACTGGGGTACGGTACTGGTGGGGAGGGGTCTGTCCCTGTATAACACAAGGGCACAGTACTGGTGGGGATTGATCCGTTACTGTATTACACTGGGATACAGTACAGGTGGGGACAGGTCTGTCACTGTATAACACTGGGGTACAGTAATGGTGGGGACGCGTCTGTCCCTTATAGCACTGAGGTACGGTGGTAGAGAGGACAGAAGTGTTACTAACTAATGCTGGGGTACATTACTGGTGGGGATTGGACTGTCACTGTATAACACTGGGGTACATACTGGTGGGGACAGGTCTGTCACTGTATAACACTGGGGTACAGTACTGGTGGGGACGGGTCTTTCACTGTATAACACTGGGGTTCAGTACTGGTGGGGACAGGTCTGCCACTGTATAACACTGGGGTACAGTACTGGTGGGGATGGGCCTGTCACTGTATAACACTGGGGAACAGTACTGCTGGGGACGGGTCTGTCACTGTATAACACTGGGGTACAGTACTGGTGGGGGCAGGTCTGTCACTGTATAACACTGGGGTACAGTACTGGTCGAGACAGCTCTGTCACTGTATAACACTAGGGCACAGTACTGTTGGGGACAGGTCTGTCACTGTATAACACTGGGGTACAGTACAGGTGGGGACGGGTCTGTCACTGTATAACACTGGGGGACAGTACAGCTGGGGACGGGTCTCTCACAGTATAACTCTGGGGTACAGTACTCGGGACGTGTCTGTCACTGCATAACACTGGGGTACAGCACTGGTGGGGACAGGTCTGTCACTGTGTAACACTGGGGCACAGTACTGGTGGGGACGGGTCTGTCACTGTATAACACTGGGGTACAGTACTGGTGGGGACGGGTCAGTCACTGTATAACACTGGGGTACAGTACTGGTGGGGACGTGTCTGTCTGTGTATAACACTGTGGTACTCTACTGGTGGGGACGGGTCTGTCACTGTATAACACTGGGATACAGTTCTGGTGGGGATGGGTCAGTCACTGTATAACACTGGGGTACAGTACTGGTGGGGACGTGTCTGTCTGTGTATAACACTGGGGTACTCTACTGGTGGGGACGGGTCTGTCACTGTATAACACTACGGTACAGTAGTGGTGGGGACTGGTCTGTCACTGTATAACACTACGGTACAGTACTGGTGGGGACTGGTCTGTCACTGTATAACACTGGGGTACAGTACTGGTGGGGACGGGTCTGTCACTGTATAACACTGGGGTACAGTTCTGGAGGGGACAGGTCAGTCACTATATTACACTGGGGTACAGTACTGATAGGGACGGGTCTATCACTGTAAAGCACTGGGGTACAGGACTGGTGAGGTTGGGTCTGTCACTGTATAACACTGGGGTACAGCACTGCTGGGTTCGGGTCTGTCACTGTATAACACTGGGATACAGTACTGGTGGGGACGGGTCTGTCACTGTAAATCACTGGGGTACAGTACTGGTGTGGATGGGTCTGTCACTGTATAACACTGGGGTACAGTACTGGTGGGGACGGGTCAGTCACTGTATAACACTGGGGTACAGTACTGGTGGGGACGGGTCTGTCCCTGTATAACACTGGGGTACAGTACTGGTGGGGAGGGGTCTGTCACTGTATAACACTGGGGCACAGTACTGGTGGGGACTGGTCTGTCACTGTATAACACTGGGGTACAGTACTGGTGGGGATTGATCTGTCACTGTATAACACTTGGGTACGGTACTGGTGGGGATGGGTCTGTCAATGTATAACACTGGGGTACAGTACTGGTGGGGATAGGTCCTTCACTGTATAACACTGGGCACAGTACTGGTGGGGATGGATCTGTCACTGTATAACACTGGGGTACGGTACTTTTGGGGACGGGTCTGTCACTGTATAACACTGGGGTACAGTACTGCTGGGGACAGGTCTGTCACTGTATAACACTGGGGTACAGCACTGGTGGGGACGCGTCTGTCCCTGTATAGCACTGAGGTACAGTGGTGGTGGGGACAGCAGTGTTACTATCTAACGCTGGGGTACATTACTGGTGGGGATCGGTCTGTCACTGTATAACACTGGGGTACATATTGGTGGGGACAGGTCTGTCACTGTATAACACTGGGGTACAGTACTGGTGGGGACATGTCTGTCACTGTAAAACACTGGGGTACACTACTGGTGGGGACAGGTCTGTCACTGTATAACACTGGGGTACAGTACACGTGGGGACTGGTCTGTCACTGTATAACACTGGGGTACAGTACAGGTGGGGACTGTTCTGTCACTGTATAACACTGGGGTACAGTACTCGTGGGGGCGGGCCTGTCACTGCATAACACTGGGGTACAGTACTGGTGGGGACAGGTCTTTCACTGTATAACACTGGGGTACAGCACTGGTGGGGACGCGTCTGTCAAGGTAGAACACGGGTACAGTACTGGTGGGGACAGGTCTGTCACTGTATAACACTGGGGTTCAGTACTGGTGGGGACGGGCCTGTCACTGTATGACACTGGGGTACAGCACTAGTGGGGACAGGTCTGTCACTGTATAACACTGGGGTACAGTACAGGTGGGGACGGGTCTGTCACTGTATAACACTGGGGTACAGTACTGCTGGGGACGGGTCTGTCACTGCATAACACTGGGGTACAGCACTGGTCGGCACGCGTCTGTCCCTGTATAGCACTGTGGTACAGTGTTAGAGAGGACAGAAGTGTTACTAACTAATGCTTGGGTACATTACTGGTGGGGAGCGGACTGTCACTGTATAACACTGGGGTACATACTGGTTGGGACGGGTCTGTCACTGTATAACACTGGGGTACAGGACTGGTGGGGACGGGTCTGTCACTGTATAACACGGGTATAGTACTGGTGGGGACGGGTCTGTCACTGTATAACACTGGAGTACAGTACTGCTGGGGACGGGTCTGTCACTGTATAACACTGGGGAACAGTACTGGTGGGGACGGATCTGTCACTGTGTAACACTGGGGTACAGTACTGGTGGGGACGGATCTGTCACTGTATAACACTGGCGTAGGACACTGGTGGGGACAGGTCTGTCACTGTATAACACTGGGGTACAGTACTGCTGGTGACAGGTCTGTCATTGTATAACACTGGGGGACAGTACTGCTGGGGACAGGTGTGTCACTGTATAACACTGGGGTACAGTACTGCTGGGGACAGGTCTGTCAATGTATAACACTGGGGTACAGTACCGGTGGGGACTGGTTTGTCACTGTATAACACTGGGGTACAGTACTGGTGGGGACTGGTCTGTCACTGCATAACACTGGGGTATAGTACTGGTGGGGACTGGTCTGTCACTGTATAACACTGGGGTACAGCACTGGTGGGGACGCGTCTGTCAATGTAGAACACGGGTACAGTACTGTTGGGGACAGGTCTGTCGCTGCATAACACTGGGGTACGGCACTGGTGGTGACAGGTCTGTTCCTGTATAACACTGGGGTACAGTACTGGTGGGGCCAGGTCTGTTACTGAATAACACTGGGGTACAGTACTGGTGGGGACAGATCAGTCCCTGTATAGCACTGAGGTACAGTAGTAGTGGGGACAGGAGTGTCACTGTCTAATGCTGGGGTACAGTACTGGTGGGGACAGGTCTGTCACTGTATAACACTGGGGTACAGTACTGGTGGGGACAGGTCTGTCACTGTATAACACTGGGGTTCTGTACTGGTTGGGACGGGTCTGTCACTGTATAACACTGGGTTTCAGTAATGGTGGGGATTGATCTGTCACTGTATAACACTGGGGTACAGTACTGGTGGGGAAGTGTCTGTCACTATATAACACTGGGGCACAGTACTGGTGAGGACAGGTCTGTCACTGTATAACACTGGGGTACAGTACTGGTGGGGACGGGTCTATCACTGTAAAGCACTGGGGTACAGGACTGGTGAGGTTGGGTCTGTCACTGTATAACACTGGGGTACAGCACTGCTGGGTTCGGGTCTGTCACTGTATAACACTGGGATACAGTACTGGTGGGGACGGGTCTGTCACTGTAAATCACTGGGGTACAGTACTGGTGGGGATGGGTCTGTCACTGTATAACACTGGGGTACAGTACTGGTGGGGACGGGTCAGTCACTGTATAACACTGGGGTACAGTACTGGTGGGGACGGGTCTGTCCCTGTATAACACTGGGGTACAGTACTGGTGGGGAGGGGTCTGTCACTGTATAACACTGGGGCACAGTACTGGTGGGGACTGGTCTGTCACTGTATAACACTGGGGTACAGTACTGGTGGGGATTGATCTGTCACTGTATAACACTTGGGTACGGTACTGGTGGGGATGGGTCTGTCAATGTATAACACTGGGGTACAGTACTGGTGGGGATAGGTCCTTCACTGTATAACACTGGGCACAGTACTGGTGGGGATGGATCTGTCACTGTATAACACTGGGGTACGGTACTTTTGGGGACGGGTCTGTCACTGTATAACACTGGGGTACAGTACTGCTGGGGACAGGTCTGTCACTGTATAACACTGGGGTACAGCACTGGTGGGGACGCGTCTGTCCCTGTATAGCACTGAGGTACAGTGGTGGTGGGGACAGCAGTGTTACTATCTAACGTTGGGGTACATTACTGGTGGGGATCGGTCTGTCACTGTATAACACTGGGGTACATATTGGTGGGGACAGGTCTGTCACTGTATAACACTGGGGTACAGTACTGGTGGGGACATGTCTGTCACTGTAAAACACTGGGGTACACTACTGGTGGGGACAGGTCTGTCACTGTATAACACTGGGGTACAGTACACGTGGGGACTGGTCTGTCACTGTATAACACTGGGGTACAGTACAGGTGGGGACTGTTCTGTCACTGTATAACACTGGGGTACAGTACTCGTGGGGGCGGGCCTGTCACTGCATAACACTGGGGTACAGTACTGGTGGGGACAGGTCTTTCACTGTATAACACTGGGGTACAGCACTGGTGGGGACGCGTCTGTCAAGGTAGAACACGGGTACAGTACTGGTGGGGACAGGTCTGTCACTGTATAACACTGGGGTTCAGTACTGGTGGGGACGGGCCTGTCACTGTATGACACTGGGGTACAGCACTAGTGGGGACAGGTCTGTCACTGTATAACACTGGGGTACAGTACAGGTGGGGACGGGTCTGTCACTGTATAACACTGGGGTACAGTACTGCTGGGGACGGGTCTGTCACTGCATAACACTGGGGTACAGCACTGGTCGGCACGCGTCTGTCCCTGTATAGCACTGTGGTACAGTGTTAGAGAGGACAGAAGTGTTACTAACTAATGCTTGGGTACATTACTGGTGGGGAGCGGACTGTCACTGTATAACACTGGGGTACATACTGGTTGGGACGGGTCTGTCACTGTATAACACTGGGGTACAGGACTGGTGGGGACGGGTCTGTCACTGTATAACACGGGTATAGTACTGGTGGGGACGGGTCTGTCACTGTATAACACTGGAGTACAGTACTGCTGGGGACGGGTCTGTCACTGTATAACACTGGGGAACAGTACTGGTGGGGACGGATCTGTCACTGTGTAACACTGGGGTACAGTACTGGTGGGGACGGATCTGTCACTGTATAACACTGGCGTAGGACACTGGTGGGGACAGGTCTGTCACTGTATAACACTGGGGTACAGTACTGCTGGTGACAGGTCTGTCATTGTATAACACTGGGGGACAGTACTGCTGGGGACAGGTGTGTCACTGTATAACACTGGGGTACAGTACTGCTGGGGACAGGTCTGTCACTGTATAACACTGGGGTACAGTACTGGTGGGGACTGGTTTGTCACTGTATAACACTGGGGTACAGTACTGGTGGGGACTGGTCTGTCACTGCATAACACTGGGGTATAGTACTGGTGGGGACGGGTCTGTCACTGTATAACACTGGGGTACAGCACTGGTGGGGACGCGTCTGTCAATGTAGAACACGGGTACAGTACTGTTGGGGACAGGTCTGTCGCTGCATAACACTGGGGTACGGCACTGGTGGTGACAGGTCTGTTCCTGTATAACACTGGGGTACAGTACTGGTGGGGCCAGGTCTGTTACTGAATAACACTGGGGTACAGTACTGGTGGGGACAGATCAGTCCCTGTATAGCACTGAGGTACAGTAGTAGTGGGGACAGGAGTGTCACTGTCTAATGCTGGGGTACAGTACTGGTGGGGACAGGTCTGTCACTGTATAACACTGGGGTACAGTACTGGTGGGGACAGGTCTGTCACTGTATAACACTGGGGTTCTGTACTGGTTGGGACGGGTCTGTCACTGTATAACACTGGGTTTCAGTAATGGTGGGGATTGATCTGTCACTGTATAACACTGGGGTACAGTACTGGTGGGGATTGATCTGTCACTGTATAACACTGGGGTACAGTACTGGTGGGGAAGTGTCTGTCACTATATAACACTGGGGCACAGTACTGGTGAGGACAGGTCTGTCACTGTATAACACTGGGGTACAGTACTGGTGGGGACGGGTCTGTCTTTGTATAACATTGGGTTTCAGTACTGGTGGGGGCGTGTCTGTCAGTGTATAACACTGGGGTACAGCATTGGTGGGGACGGGTCAATCACTGTACAACACTGGGGTACAGTACTGGTGGGGACTTTTTCTGTCAATGTATAACACTGGGTTACAGTACTGGTGGGGACGGGTCTGTCACTGTATAACACTGGGATACAGTTCTGGTGGGGACGGGTCTGTCACTGTATAACACAGGGGTACAATACTGGTGGGGACGGGTCTGTCACTGTATAACACAGGGGTACAGTACTGGTGGGGACGGGTCTGTCACTGTATAACACTGGGGTGCAGTACTGGTGGGGATGGGTCTGTCACTATATAACACTGGGGTACAATACTGTTGGGTATGTGGGATGCTACCAGTGGGGAGGTCTGTCACTGTATAACACTGGGGTTCATCATTAGTGGCGACAGGTCTGTCACGGCATAACACTGGGGTACAGCACTGGTGGGGACAGGTCTGTCACTGTATAACACTGGGGTACAGTACTGATGGGGACCGGTCAGTCCCTGTATAGTACTGAGGTACAGTACTGGTGGGGACAGGAGTGTCACTGTATAACACTGGGGTACAGTACTGGTCGGGCAGGTCTGTCACTGTATAACACTTGGGTACAGTACTGGTGGGAAGGGGTCTGTCCCTGTATAACACAAGGGCACAGTACTGGTGGGGATGGGTCTGTCACTGTATAACACTGGGATACAGTACTGGTGGGGACAGGTCTGTCACTGTATAACACTGGGGTACAGTAATGGTGGTGACGGGTCTGTCACTGTGCAAGACTGGGGTACAGCACTGGTGGGTACACGTCTGTCCCTGTATAGCACTGAGGTACAGTGTTAGAGAGGACAGAAGTGTTACTAACTAATGCTTGGGTACATTACTGGTGGGGATCGGACTGTCACTGTATAACACTGGGGTACATACTGGTGGGGACGGGTCTGTCACTGTATAACACTGGGGTACAGGACTGGTGGGGACGGGTCTGTCACTGTATAACACGGGTACAGTACTGGTGGGGACGGGTCTGTCACTGTATAACACTGGAGTACAGTACTGCTGGGGACGGGTCTGTCACTGTATAACACTGGGGAACAGTACTGGTGGGGACGGATCTGTCACTGTGTAACACTGGGGTACAGTACTGGTGGGGACGCATCTGTCACTGTATAACACTGGGGTACGGCACTGGTGGGGACAGGTCTGTCACTGTATAACACTGGGGTACAGTACTGGTGGGGACAGGTTTGTCACTGTATAACACTGGGGTACAGTACCGGTGGGGACTGGTCTGTCACTGTATAACACTGGGGTACAGCACTGGTGGGGACGCGTCTGTCAATGTAGAACACGGGTACAGTACTGGTGGGGACAGGTCTGTCACTGTATAACACTGGGGTACAGTACTGGTGGGGACGGGTCTGTCGCTGTATAACACTGGGGTACAGTACTGGTGGGGACGGGTTTGTCACTGTATAACACTGGGGTACAGTACTGGTGGGGACAGGTCTGTCACTGTATAACACTGGGGTACAGTACTGGTGGGGACGGGTCTGTCACTGTATAACACTGGGGTACAGTACTGGTGGGGACAGGCCTGTCACTGTATAACACTGGGGTACAGTACAGGTGGGGACGGGTCTGTCACTGTATAACACTGGGGTTCAGTACTGCTGGGGACGGGTCTGTCACTGTATAACACTGGGGGACAGTACTGCTGGGGACGTGTCTGTCACTGTATAACTCTGGGGTACAGTACTCGTGGGGACGGGTCTGTCACTGCATAACACTGGGGTACAGCACTGGTGGGGACGGGTCTGTCAATCTATAACACGGATACAGTACTGGTGGGGACAGGTCTGTCGCTGCATAACACTGGGGTACGGCACTGGTGAGGACAGGTCTTTTCCTGTATAACACTGGGGTACAGTACTGGTGGGGACAGGTCAGTCCCTGTGTAGCACTGAGGTACAGTAGTAGTGGGGACAGGTCTGTCACTGTATAACACTGGGGTACAGTACTGATGGGGACGGGTCTGTCTCTGTATAACACTAGGGTACAGTACTGGTGGGGATTGATCTGTCACTGTATAACACTGGGGTACAGCACTGGTGGGGACGCGTCTGTCCCTGTATAGCACTGAGGTGCAGTGGTGGTGGTGACAGGAGTGTTACTATCTAATGCTGGGGCACATTACTGGTGGGGATCGGTCTGTCACTGTATAACACTGTGGTACATACTGGTGGGGACAGGTCTATCACTGTATAACACTGGGGTACAGTACTGGTGGGGATCGGTCTGTCACTGTATAACACTGTGGTACATACTGGTGGGGACAGGTCTATCACTGTATAACATTGGGGTACAGTACTGGTGGGGATCGGTCAGTCCCTGTATAGCACTGAGGTTCACCATTAGTGGCGACAGGTCTGTCACTCCATAACACTGGGGTACAGCACTGGTGGGGACTGGTCTGTCACTCCATAACACTGGGGCACAGCACTGGTGGGGACTGGTCTGTCACTGTATAACACTGGGGTACGGTACTGGTGGGGAGGGGTCTGTCCCTGTATAACACAAGGGCACAGTACTGGTGGGGATTGATCCGTTACTGTATTACACTGGGATACAGTACAGGTGGGGACAGGTCTGTCACTGTATAACACTGGGGTACAGTAATGGTGGGGACGCGTCTGTCCCTTATAGCACTGAAGTACGGTGGTAGAGAGGACAGAAGTGTTACTAACTAATGCTGGGGTACATTACTGGTGGGGATTGGACTGTCACTGTATAACACTGGGGTACATACTGGTGGGGACAGGTCTGTCACTGTATAACACTGGGGTACAGTACTGGTGGGGACGGGTCTTTCACTGTATAACACTGGGGTTCAGTACTGGTGGGGACAGGTCTGCCACTGTATAACACTGGGGTACAGTACTGGTGGGGATGGGCCTGTCACTGTATAACACTGGGGAACAGTACTGCTGGGGACGGGTCTGTCACTGTATAACACTGGGGTACAGTACTGGTGGGGGCAGGTCTGTCACTGTATAACACTGGGGTACAGTACTGGTCGAGACAGCTCTGTCACTGTATAACACTAGGGCACAGTACTGTTGGGGACAGGTCTGTCACTGTATAACACTGGGGTACAGTACAGGTGGGGACGGGTCTGTCACTGTATAACACTGGGGGACAGTACAGCTGGGGACGGGTCTCTCACAGTATAACTCTGGGGTACAGTACTCGGGACGTGTCTGTCACTGCATAACACTGGGGTACAGCACTGGTGGGGACAGGTCTGTCACTGTGTAACACTGGGGTACAGTACTGGTGGGGACGGGTCAGTCACTGTATAACACTGGGGTACAGTACTGGTGGGGACGTGTCTGTCTGTGTATAACACTGTGGTACTCTACTGGTGGGGACGGGTCTGTCACTGTATAACACTGGGGTACAGTACTGGTCGGGACGGGTCTGTCACTGTATAACACTGGGATACAGTACTGGTGGGGACAGGTCTGTCACTGTATAACACTGGGGTACAGTACTGGTGGGGACAGGTCTGTCACTGTATAACACTGGGGTACGGCACTGGTGGGGACAGGTCTGTCACTGTGTAACACTGGGGTACAGTACTGGTGGGGACGGGTCTGTCACTGTATATCACTGGGGTACAGTACTTGTGGGGAGGGGTCTGTCCCTGTATAACACTGGGGTACAGTACTGGTGGGGACGGGTCTGTCACTGTATAACACGGAGGTACAGTACTGGTGGGGACAGGTCTGTCACTGTATAACCCTGGGGTACGGTACTGGTGGGGACGGGTCTGTCACTGTATAACACTGCGGTACAGTACTGATGGGGACGGGTCTGTCACTGTATAACACTGGGATACAGTACTGGTGGGGATTGATCTGTCACTGTATAACACTTGGGTACAGCACTGGTGGGGACGCGCCTGTTCCTGTATAGCACTGAGGTACAGTGGTGGTGGGGACAGGCGTGTTAATATCTAATGTTGGGGTACATTACTGGTGGGGATCGGTCTGTCACTTTATAACACTGGGGTACAGTACTGGTGGGGCAGGTCTGACACTGTATAACACTGGGGTACAGTACTGGTGGGGACGGGTCTGTCACTGCACAACATTGAGGTACAGTACTTGTGGGGATCGGTCTGTCACTGTATAACACGGGGATACATACTGGTGGGGACAGGTCTGTCACTGTATAACACTGGGGTACAGTACTGGTGGGGACGGGTCTGTCACTGCATAACACTGCGGTACAGTACTGGTGGGGACAGGTCTGTCACTGTATAACACTGGGGTACAGTACTGGTGGGGACGGTTCTGTCACTGTATAACACTGGGGTACAGTACTGGTGGGGACAGGGTCTGTCACTGTATAACACTGGGGTGCAGTACTGGTGGGGACGGGTCTGTCACTGTATAACACTGGGGTACAGTACTGGTGGGGAGGGATCTGTCGCTGTATAACACTGGGGTACAGTACTGGTGGGGAGGGGTCTGTCCCTGTATAACACTGGGGTACAGTACTTGTGGGGACGGGTCTGTCACTGTATAACACTGGGCACAGTACTGGTGGGGATGGATCTGTCACTGTATAACACTGGGGTACGGTACTGGTGGGGACGGGTCTGTCACTGTATAACACTGGGGTACAGTACTGGTGGGGACAGGTCTGTCACTGTATAACACTGGGGTAAAGCACTGGTGGGGACGCGTCTGTCCCTGTATAGCACTGAGGTACAGTGGTGGTGGGGACAGCAGTGTTACTATCTAACGCTGGGGTACATTACTGGTGGGGATCGGTCTGTCACTGTATAACACTGGGGTACAGTACTGTTGGGGACAGGTCTGCCACTGTATAACACTGGGTTCAGTACTGGTGTGGACGGGTCTGTCACTGTATAACACTGGGGTACAGTACCGGTGGGCACGGGTCTGTCACTGTATAACACTGGGTCACAGTCCGGGTGGGGACAGGTCTGCCACTGTATAACACTGGGGTACAGTACTGGTGGGGACAGGTCTGTCACTGCATATAACACTGGGGTACAGTACTGGTGAGGACAGGTCTGTCACTGTGTAACACTGGGGCACAGTACTGGTGGGGACGGGTCTGTCACTGTATAACACTGGGGTACAGTACTGGTGGGGACGGGTCAGTCACTGTATAACACTGGGGTACAGTACTGGTGGGGACGTGTCTGTCTGTGTATAACACTGTGGTACTCTACTGGTGGGGACGGGTCTGTCACTGTATAACACTGGGGTACAGTACTGGTCGGGACGGGTCTGTCACTGTATAACACTGGGATACAGTTCTGGTGGGGACGGGTCAGTCACTGTATAACACTGTGGTACTCTACTGCTGGGGACGGGTCTGTCACTGTATAACACTGGGGTACAGTTCTGGAGGGGACAGGTCAGTCACTATATTACACTGGGGTATAGTACTGATAGGGACGGGTCTATCACTGTAAAGCACTGGGGTACAGGACTGGTGAGGTTGGGTCTGTCACTGTATAACACTGGGGTACAGCACTGCTGGGTTCGGGTCTGTCACTGTGTAACACTGGGGAACTGTACTGGTGGGGATCGTTCTGTCACTGTATAACACTGGGATACAGTACTGGTGGGGACGGGTCTGTCACTGTAAATCACTGGGGTACAGGACTGGTGGGGATGGGTCTGTCACTGTATAACACTGGGGTACAGTACTGGTGGGGCCTGGTCTGTCACTGTATAACACTGGGGTACAGTACTGGTGGGGAGGGGTCTGTCACTGTATAACGCTGGGGTATAGTACTTGTGGGGACGGGTCTGTCACTGTATAACACTGGGGTACAGTACTGGTGGGGATTGATCTGTCACTGTATAACACTTGGGTACGGTACTGGTGGGGATGGGTCTGTCACTGTATAACACTGGGGTACAGTAATGGTGGGGACAGGTCTGTCACTGTATAACACTGGGGTACAGCACTGGTGGGGACGCGTCTGTCCCTGTATAGCACTGAGGTACAGTGGTGGTGGGGACAGCAGTGTTACTATCTAATGCTGGGGTACATTACTGGTGGGGATCGGTCTGTCACTGTATAACACTGGGCACAGTACTGGTGGGGATGGATCTGTCACTGTATAACACTGGGGTACGGTACTTTTGGGGACGGGTCTGTCACTGTATAACACTGGGGTACAGTACTGCTGGGGACAGGTCTGTCACTGTATAACACTGGGGTACAGCACTGGTGGGGACGCGTCTGTCCCTGTATAGCACTGAGGTACAGTGGTGGTGGGGACAGCAGTGTTACTATCTAACGCTGGGGTACATTACTGGTGGGGATCGGTCTGTCACTGTATAACACTGGGGTACATACTGGTGGGGACAGGTCTGTCACTGTACAACACTGGGGTATAGTACTGGTGGGGACGGGTCTGTCACTGTATAACACTGGGGTACAGTACTGTTGGGGACAGGTCTGCCACTGTATAACACTGGGGTACAGTACTGGTGCGGATGGGTCTGTCACTGTATAACACAGGGTACAGTACTGGTGGGGACGGGTCTGTCAATGTATAAGACGGATACAGTACTGGTGGGGGCAGGTCTGTCACTGCATAACACTGGGGTACGGCACTGGTGGGGACAGGTCTGTTACTGTATAACACTGGGGTACAGTACTGGTGGGGACAGGTCAGTCCCTGTATAGCACTGTGGTACAGTAGTGGTGGGGACAGGTGTGTCACTGTCTAATGCTGGGATACAGTACTGGTAGGGACAGGTCTGTCACTGTATAACACTGCGGTACAGTACTGATGGGGACGGGTCTGTCTCTGTATTACACTAGTGTACAGTACTTGTGGGGATTGATCTGTCACTGTATAACACTTGGGTAGAGCACTGGTGGGGAC
The DNA here is from genome assembly GCF_964194155.1 of Cetorhinus maximus. NCBI lineage: Eukaryota > Metazoa > Chordata > Chondrichthyes > Lamniformes > Cetorhinidae > Cetorhinus > Cetorhinus maximus. The sequence continues at coordinate 28,566 of NW_027598126.1, forward strand.
GCGCCTGTTCCTGTATAGCACTGAGGTACCGTGGTGGTGGGGACAGGCGTGTTAATATCTAATGTTGGGGTACATTACTGGTGGGGATCGGTCTGTCACTGTATAACACTGGGGTACAGTACGGGTGGGGACAGGTCTGTCACTGTATTACACTGGGGCACAGTACTGGTGGGGACAGGTCTGTCACTGTATAACACTGGGGTACATACTGGTGGGGACAGGTCTGTCACTGTATAACACTGGGGTACAGTACTGGTGGGGACGGGTCTGTCACTGCATAACATTGGGGTACAGTACTTGTGGGGATCGGTCTGTCACTATATAACACGGGGATACATACTGGTGGGGACAGGTCTGTCACTGTATAACACTGGGGTACAGTACTGGTGGGGACGGGTCTGTCACTGTATAACACTGGGGTACAGTACTGGTGGGGACGGTTCTGTCACTGCATAACACTGGGGTACAGTACTGGTGGGGACTGGTCTGTCACTATATAACACTGGGGTACAGTACTGGTGGGGAAGGGTCTGTCCCTGTATAACACTGGGGTACAGTACTGGTGGGGATGGGTCTGTCGCTGTATAACGCTGGGGTATAGTACTTGTGGGGACGGGTCTGTCACTGTATAACACTGGGCACAGTACTGGTGGGGATGGATCTGTCACTGTATAACACTGGGGTACAGTACTGGTGGGGACAGGTCTGTCACTGTATAAAACTGGGGTACAGCACTGGTGGGGACGCGTCTGTCCCTGTATAGCACTGAGGTACAGTGGTGGTGGGGACAGCAGTGTTACTATCTAACGCTGGGGTACATTACTGGTGGGGATCGGTCTGTCACTGTAAAGCACTGGGGTACAGTACTGTTGGGGACAGGTCTGCCACTGTATAACACTGGGTTCAGTACTGGTGGGGACGGGTCTGTCACTGTACAACACTGGGGTACAGTACCGGTGGGCACGGGTCTGTCACTGTATAACACTGGGTCACAGTCCGGGTGGGGACAGGTCTGCCACTGTATAACACTGGGGTACAGTACTGGTGGGGACAGGTCTGTCACTGCATATAACACTGGGGTACAGTACTGGTGAGGACAGGTCTGTCACTGTGTAACACTGGGGCACAGTACTGGTGGGGACGGGTCTGTCACTGTATAACACTGGGATACAGTTCTGGTGGGGACGGGTCAGTCACTGTATAACACTGGGGTACAGTACTGGTGGGGACGTGTCTGTCTGTGTATAACACTGTGGTACTCTACTGGTGGGGACGGGTCTGTCACTGTATAACACTACGGTACAGTAGTGGTGGGGACGGGTCTGTCACTGTATAACACTGGGGTACAGTACTGCTGGGGACGGGTCTGTCACTGTATAACACTGGGGTACAGTTCTGGAGGGGACAGGTCAGTCACTATATTACACTGGGGTATAGTACTGATAGGGACGGGTCTATCACTGTAAAGTACTGGGGTACAGGACTGGTGAGGTTGGGTCTGTCACTGTATAACACTGGGGTACAGCACTGCTGGGTTCGGGTCTGTCACTGTGTAACACTGGGGAACTGTACTGGTGGGGATGGTTCTGTCACTGTATAACACTGGGATACAGTACTGGTGGGGACGGGTCTGTCACTGTAAATCACTGGGGTACAGTACCGGTGGGCACGGCTCTGTCACTGTATAACACTGGGTCACAGTCCGGGTGGTGACAGGTCTGCCACTGTATAACACTGGGGTACAGTACTGGTGGGGACAGGTCTGTCACTGCATATAACACTGGGGTGCAGTACTGGTGAGGACAGGTCTGTCACTGTGTAACACTGGGGCACAGTACTGGTGGGGACGGGTCTGTCACTGTATAACACTGGGGTACAGTACTGGTGGGGACGGGTCTGTCACTGTATAACACTGGGATACAGTTCTGGTGGGGACGGGTCAGTCACTGTATAACACTGGGGTACAGTACTGGTGGGGACGTGTCTGTCTGTTTATAACACTGTGGTACAGTACTGGTGGGGACGGGTCTGTCACTGTATAACACGACGGTACAGTAGTGGTGGGGACGGGTCTGTCACTGTATAACACTGGGGTACAGTTCTGGAGGGGACAGGTCAGTCACTATATTACACTGGGGTATAGTACTGATAGGGACGGGTCTATCACTGTAAAGCACTGGGGTACAGGACTGGTGAGGTTGGATCTGTCACTGTATAACACTGGGGTACAGCACTGCTGGGTTCGGGTCTGTCACTGTGTAACACTGGGGAACTGTACTGGTGGGGATGGGTCTGTCACTGTATAACACTGGGGTACAGTACTGGTGGGGATGTGTCTGTAACTGTAAATCACTGGGGTACAGTACTGGTGGGACGGATCTTTCACTGTTCAACACTGGGGTACAGTACTGGTCGGGACGTGCCTGTCACTGTATAACACTGGGGTACAGTACTGTTGGGGACGTGTCTATCACTGTATTACACTGGGGCACAGTACTGGTGGGGACGGGTCTGTCACTGTATAACACTGGGGCACAGTACTGTTGGGGACGTGTCTATCACTGTATTACACTGGGGTACAGTACTGGTGGGGGCGGGTTTGTCACTGCATAACACCTGGGTACCGTACTGGTGGGGACAGGTCTGTCACTGCATAACACTGGGGTACAGTACTGGTGGGGACAGGTCTGCCACTCTCTAACTCTGGGGTACAGTACTGGTGGGGACAGGACTGTCACTGTATGACACTGTTTGCCAGTACTGGTGGGGATGGGTCTGTCACTGTATAACACTGCGGTACAGTGCTGGTGGGGACAGGTCTTTCACTGTATAACACCTGGGTACAATACTGCTGGGGACGGGCCTGTCACTGTATAACACTGTGGTACAGTACTGGTGGGGACGGGTCTGTCACTGTATAACACTGGGGTACAGTACTGCTGGGGACAGGTCTGTCACTGTATAACACTGGGGTACAGCACTGGTGGGGACGCGTCTGTCCCTGTATAGCACTGAGGTACAGTGGTGGTGGGGACAGCAGTGTTACTATCTAACGCTGGGGTACATTACTGGTGGGGATCGGTCTGTCACTGTATAACACTGGGGTACATACTGGTGGGGACAGGTCTGTCACTGTACAACACCGGGGTATAGTACTGGTGGGGACGGGTCTGTCACTGTATAACACTGGGGTACAGTACTGTTGGGGACAGGTCTGCCACTGTATAACACTGGGGTACAGTACTGGTGCGGATGGGTCTGTCACTGTATAACACAGGGTACAGTACTGGTGGGGACGGGTCTGTCAATGTATAAGACGGATACAGTACTGGTGGGGACAGGTCTGTCACTGCATAACACTGGGGTACGGCACTGGTGGGGACAGGTCTGTTACTGTATAACACTGGGGTACAGTACTGGTGGGGACAGGTCAGTCCCTGTATAGCACTGTGGTACAGTAGTGGTGGGGACAGGAGTGTCACTGTCTAATGCTGGGATACAGTACTGGTAGGGACAGGTCTGTCACTGTATAACACTGCGGTACAGTACTGATGGGGACGGGTCTGTCTCTGTATTACACTAGTGTACAGTACTTGTGGGGATTGATCTGTCACTGTATAACACTTGGGTAGAGCACTGGTGGGGACGCGCCTGTTCCTGTATAGCACTGAGGTACCGTGGTGGTGGGGACAGGCGTGTTAATATCTAATGTTGGGGTACATTACTGGTGGGGATCGGTCTGTCACTGTATAACACTGGGGTACAGTACGGGTGGGGACAGGTCTGTCACTGTATTACACTGGGGCACAGTACTGGTGGGGACAGGTCTGTCACTGTATAACACTGGGGTACATACTGGTGGGGACAGGTCTGTCACTGTATAACACTGGGGTGCAGTACTGGTGGGGATGGGTCTGTCACTGTATAACACTGGGGTACAGTACTGGTGGGGAGGGGTCTGTCGCTGTATAACGCTGGGGTATAGTACTTGTGGGGACGGGTCTGTCACTGTATAACACTGGGCACAGTACTGGTGGGGATGGATCTGTCACTGTATAACACTGGGGTACAGTACTGGTGGGGACAGGTCTGTCACTGTATAACACTGGGGTACAGCACTGGTGGGACGCGTCTGTCCCTGTATAGCACTGAGGTACAGTGGTGGTGGGGACAGCAGTGTTACTATCTAACGCTGGGGTACATTACTGGTGGGGATCGGTCTGTCACTGTAAAGCACTGGGGTACAGTACTGTTGGGGACAGGTCTGCCACTGTATAACACTGGGTTCAGTACTGGTGGGGACGGGTCTGTCACTGTACAACACTGGGGTACAGTACCGGTGGGCACGGGTCTGTCACTGTATAACACTGGGTCACAGTCCGGGTGGGGACAGGTCTGCCACTGTATAACACTGGGGTACAGTACTGGTGGGGACAGGTCTGTCACTGCATATAACACTGGGGTACAGTACTGGTGAGGACAGGTCTGTCACTGTGTAACACTGGGGCACAGTACTGGTGGGGACGGGTCTGTCACTGTATAACACTGGGATACAGTTCTGGTGGGGACGGGTCAGTCACTGTATAACACTGGGGTACAGTACTGGTGGGGACGTGTCTGTCTGTGTATAACACTGTGGTACTCTACTGGTGGGGACGGGTCTGTCACTGTATAACACTACGGTACAGTAGTGGTGGGGACGGGTCTGTCACTGTATAACACTGGGGTACAGTTCTGGAGGGGACAGGTCAGTCACTATATTACACTGGGGTATAGTACTGATAGGGACGGGTCTATCACTGTAAAGTACTGGGGTACAGGACTGGTGAGGTTGGGTCTGTCACTGTATAACACTGGGGTACAGCACTGCTGGGTTCGGGTCTGTCACTGTGTAACACTGGGGAACTGTACTGGTGGGGATGGTTCTGTCACTGTATAACACTGGGATACAGTACTGGTGGGGACGGGTCTGTCACTGTAAATCACTGGGGTACAGTACCGGTGGGCACGGCTCTGTCACTGTATAACACTGGGTCACAGTCCGGGTGGTGACAGGTCTGCCACTGTATAACACTGGGGTACAGTACTGGTGGGGACAGGTCTGTCACTGCATATAACACTGGGGTGCAGTACTGGTGAGGACAGGTCTGTCACTGTGTAACACTGGGGCACAGTACTGGTGGGGACGGGTCTGTCACTGTATAACACTGGGGTACAGTACTGGTGGGGACGGGTCTGTCACTGTATAACACTGGGATACAGTTCTGGTGGGGACGGGTCAGTCACTGTATAACACTGGGGTACAGTACTGGTGGGGACGTGTCTGTCTGTTTATAACACTGTGGTACAGTACTGGTGGGGACGGGTCTGTCACTGTATAACACGACGGTACAGTAGTGGTGGGGACGGGTCTGTCACTGTATAACACTGGGGTACAGTTCTGGAGGGGACAGGTCAGTCACTATATTACACTGGGGTATAGTACTGATAGGGACGGGTCTATCACTGTAAAGCACTGGGGTACAGGACTGGTGAGGTTGGATCTGTCACTGTATAACACTGGGGTACAGCACTGCTGGGTTCGGGTCTGTCACTGTGTAACACTGGGGAACTGTACTGGTGGGGATGGGTCTGTCACTGTATAACACTGGGGTACAGTACTGGTGGGGATGTGTCTGTAACTGTAAATCACTGGGGTACAGTACTGGTGGGACGGATCTTTCACTGTTCAACACTGGGGTACAGTACTGGTCGGGACGTGCCTGTCACTGTATAACACTGGGGTACAGTACTGTTGGGGACGTGTCTATCACTGTATTACACTGGGGCACAGTACTGGTGGGGACGGGTCTGTCACTGTATAACACTGGGGCACAGTACTGTTGGGGACGTGTCTATCACTGTATTACACTGGGGTACAGTACTGGTGGGGGCGGGTTTGTCACTGCATAACACCTGGGTACCGTACTGGTGGGGACAGGTCTGTCACTGCATAACACTGGGGTACAGTACTGGTGGGGACAGGTCTGCCACTCTCTAACTCTGGGGTACAGTACTGGTGGGGACAGGACTGTCACTGTATGACACTGTTTGCCAGTACTGGTGGGGATGGGTCTGTCACTGTATAACACTGCGGTACAGTGCTGGTGGGGACAGGTCTTTCACTGTATAACACCTGGGTACAATACTGCTGGGGACGGGCCTGTCACTGTATAACACTGTGGTACAGTACTGGTGGGGACGGGTCTGTCACTGTATAACACTGGGGTACAGTACTGCTGGGGACAGGTCTGTCACTGTATAACACTGGGGTACAGCACTGGTGGGGACGCGTCTGTCCCTGTATAGCACTGAGGTACAGTGGTGGTGGGGACAGCAGTGTTACTATCTAACGCTGGGGTACATTACTGGTGGGGATCGGTCTGTCACTGTATAACACTGGGGTACATACTGGTGGGGACAGGTCTGTCACTGTACAACACCGGGGTATAGTACTGGTGGGGACGGGTCTGTCACTGTATAACACTGGGGTACAGTACTGTTGGGGACAGGTCTGCCACTGTATAACACTGGGGTACAGTACTGGTGCGGATGGGTCTGTCACTGTATAACACAGGGTACAGTACTGGTGGGGACGGGTCTGTCAATGTATAAGACGGATACAGTACTGGTGGGGACAGGTCTGTCACTGCATAACACTGGGGTACGGCACTGGTGGGGACAGGTCTGTTACTGTATAACACTGGGGTACAGTACTGGTGGGGACAGGTCAGTCCCTGTATAGCACTGTGGTACAGTAGTGGTGGGGACAGGAGTGTCACTGTCTAATGCTGGGATACAGTACTGGTAGGGACAGGTCTGTCACTGTATAACACTGCGGTACAGTACTGATGGGGACGGGTCTGTCTCTGTATTACACTAGTGTACAGTACTTGTGGGGATTGATCTGTCACTGTATAACACTTGGGTAGAGCACTGGTGGGGACGCGCCTGTTCCTGTATAGCACTGAGGTACCGTGGTGGTGGGGACAGGCGTGTTAATATCTAATGTTGGGGTACATTACTGGTGGGGATCGGTCTGTCACTGTATAACACTGGGGTACAGTACGGGTGGGGACAGGTCTGTCACTGTATTACACTGGGGCACAGTACTGGTGGGGACAGGTCTGTCACTGTATAACACTGGGGTACATACTGGTGGGGACAGGTCTGTCACTGTATAACACTGGGGTGCAGTACTGGTGGGGATGGGTCTGTCACTGTATAACACTGGGGTACAGTACTGGTGGGGAGGGGTCTGTCGCTGTATAACGCTGGGGTATAGTACTTGTGGGGACGGGTCTGTCACTGTATAACACTGGGCACAGTACTGGTGGGGATGGATCTGTCACTGTATAACACTGGGGTACAGTACTGGTGGGGACAGGTCTGTCACTGTATAACACTGGGGTACAGCACTGGTGGGACGCGTCTGTCCCTGTATAGCACTGAGGTACAGTGGTGGTGGGGACAGCAGTGTTACTATCTAACGCTGGGGTACATTACTGGTGGGGATCGGTCTGTCACTGTAAAGCACTGGGGTACAGTACTGTTGGGGACAGGTCTGCCACTGTATAACACTGGGTTCAGTACTGGTGGGGACGGGTCTGTCACTGTACAACACTGGGGTACAGTACCGGTGGGCACGGGTCTGTCACTGTATAACACTGGGTCACAGTCCGGGTGGGGACAGGTCTGCCACTGTATAACACTGGGGTACAGTACTGGTGGGGACAGGTCTGTCACTGCATATAACACTGGGGTACAGTACTGGTGAGGACAGGTCTGTCACTGTGTAACACTGGGGCACAGTACTGGTGGGGACGGGTCTGTCACTGTATAACACTGGGATACAGTTCTGGTGGGGACGGGTCAGTCACTGTATAACACTGGGGTACAGTACTGGTGGGGACGTGTCTGTCTGTGTATAACACTGTGGTACTCTACTGGTGGGGACGGGTCTGTCACTGTATAACACTACGGTACAGTAGTGGTGGGGACGGGTCTGTCACTGTATAACACTGGGGTACAGTTCTGGAGGGGACAGGTCAGTCACTATATTACACTGGGGTATAGTACTGATAGGGACGGGTCTATCACTGTAAAGTACTGGGGTACAGGACTGGTGAGGTTGGGTCTGTCACTGTATAACACTGGGGTACAGCACTGCTGGGTTCGGGTCTGTCACTGTGTAACACTGGGGAACTGTACTGGTGGGGATGGTTCTGTCACTGTATAACACTGGGATACAGTACTGGTGGGGACGGGTCTGTCACTGTAAATCACTGGGGTACAGTACCGGTGGGCACGGCTCTGTCACTGTATAACACTGGGTCACAGTCCGGGTGGTGACAGGTCTGCCACTGTATAACACTGGGGTACAGTACTGGTGGGGACAGGTCTGTCACTGCATATAACACTGGGGTGCAGTACTGGTGAGGACAGGTCTGTCACTGTGTAACACTGGGGCACAGTACTGGTGGGGACGGGTCTGTCACTGTATAACACTGGGGTACAGTACTGGTGGGGACGGGTCTGTCACTGTATAACACTGGGATACAGTTCTGGTGGGGACGGGTCAGTCACTGTATAACACTGGGGTACAGTACTGGTGGGGACGTGTCTGTCTGTTTATAACACTGTGGTACAGTACTGGTGGGGACGGGTCTGTCACTGTATAACACGACGGTACAGTAGTGGTGGGGACGGGTCTGTCACTGTATAACACTGGGGTACAGTTCTGGAGGGGACAGGTCAGTCACTATATTACACTGGGGTATAGTACTGATAGGGACGGGTCTATCACTGTAAAGCACTGGGGTACAGGACTGGTGAGGTTGGATCTGTCACTGTATAACACTGGGGTACAGCACTGCTGGGTTCGGGTCTGTCACTGTGTAACACTGGGGAACTGTACTGGTGGGGATGGGTCTGTCACTGTATAACACTGGGGTACAGTACTGGTGGGGATGTGTCTGTAACTGTAAATCACTGGGGTACAGTACTGGTGGGACGGATCTTTCACTGTTCAACACTGGGGTACAGTACTGGTCGGGACGTGCCTGTCACTGTATAACACTGGGGTACAGTACTGTTGGGGACGTGTCTATCACTGTATTACACTGGGGCACAGTACTGGTGGGGACGGGTCTGTCACTGTATAACACTGGGGTACAGTACTGGTGGGGGCGGGTTTGTCACTGCATAACACCTGGGTACCGTACTGGTGGGGACAGGTCTGTCACTGCATAACACTGGGGTACAGTACTGGTGGGGACAGGTCTGCCACTCTCTAACTCTGGGGTACAGTACTGGTGGGGACAGGACTGTCACTGTATGACACTGTTTGCCAGTACTGGTGGGGATGGGTCTGTCACTGTATAACACTGGGGTACAGTGCTGGTGGGGACAGGTCTTTCACTGTATAACACCTGGGTACAATACTGCTGGGGACGGGCCTGTCACTGTATAACACTGTGGTACAGTACTGGTGGGGACGGGTCTGTCACTGTGTAACACTGGGGTACAGTACTGGTGGGGACGGGTCTGTCACTGTATAACACTGGGGTACAGTACTGGTGGGGACAGGTCTGCCACTCTCTAACTCTGGGGTACAGTACTGGTGGGGACAGGACTGTCACTGTATGACACTGTTTGCCAGTACTGGTGGGGATGGGTCTGTCACTGTATAACACTGGGGTACAGTACTGGTGGGGACGGGTCTGTCACTGTGTAACACTGGGGTACAGTACTGGTGGGGATGGGTCTGTCACTGTATAACACTGGGGTTCAGTACTGGTGGGGACGGGTCTGTCACTGTATAACACTGATGTACAGTACTGGTGGGGACGTGTCTGTCACTGTATAACACTGGGGTACAGTACTGGTGGGGACGGGTCTGTCACTGTATAACACTGGGGTACAGTACTGGTGGGGAAGGCTCTGTCACTGTATAACACTGGGGAACAGTACTGGTGGGGACGGGTCTGTCACTGTCTAACACTGGGGTTTAGTACTGGTGGGGACGGGTCTGTCACTGTATAACATTGGGGTACAGTACTGGTGGGGACGGGACTGTCACTGTATAACACTGGGGTACAGTACTGGTGGGGACAGGTCTGTCACTGTATAACACTGGGGTACAGTACTGGTGGGGACAGGTCTGTCACTGTATAACACTGGGGTACATACTGGTGGGGTTGGGTCTGTCACTGTGTAACACTGGGGTACAGTACTGGTGGGGACGGGTCTGTCACTGTGTAACACTGGGGTTTAATACTGGTGGGGGCGGGTCTGTCGCTGTATAACACTGGGGTACAGTACTGGTGGGGACGGGTCTGTCACTGTATAACACTGGGGTTTAGTACTGGTGGGGGCGGGTCTGTCACTGTATAACACTGAGGTACAGTACTGGTGGGGACAGGTCTGTCACTGTATAACACTGGGGTACAGTACTGGTGGGGGCGGGTCTGTCACTGTATAACACTGAGGTACAGTACTGGTGGGGATGGATCTGTCACTGTATAACACTGGGGTACAGTACTGGTGGGGACGTGTCTGTCACTGTATAACACTGGGCTATAGTACTGGTGGGGATGGATCTGTCACTGTATAACACTGGGGTTTAGTACTGGTGGGGACAGGTCTGTCACTGTATAACATTGGGGTACAGTACTGGTGGGGACAGGTCTGCCACTGTATAACATTGGGGTACAGTACTGGTGGGGACAGGTCTGTCACTGTATAACACTGGGGTTTAGTACTGGTGGGGACAGGTCTGTCACTGTATAACATTGGGGTACAGTACTGGTGGGGACAGGTCTGTCACTGTATAACATTGGGGTACAGTACTGGTGGGGACAGGTCTGCCACTGTATAACATTGGGGTACAGTACTGGTGGGGACAGGTCTGCCACTGTATAACATTGGGGTACAGTGCTGGTTGGGACGGGAATGTGGGGTTGATGTTACATTGAGATCAGCTATGATCCTATTCAATGGTAGATAAGGCTTGAGGAGCTGAGTGGCCTACTTCTGCTCCTAATACATTTGTACATGCATCCGAAATTTTGAACAGAGGGAGAGAGAGGGAGAGAGAGCGAGATTTAACACGCGTCTCTGGTATCCTTTGTGAATATCATGCACACTGAATACAATGAAACCTTTGACAAATTTCATAAGAACCCTCTCCCTCCTCCCACTCCCAGCTCCCAGTTCCAGACAATGGACCATCTGTTGGCTTTCAACCATCCCCTTCCCCCCCTCTTCCTTCATAGACATAGAAACGTCTGTCCAGAGAGGTATATACCCTTTGACACAAGGAACGTAAAGGGATTGAGAGTGGTCGGGGAGGAGAGGGAGATGGTGGGGATGAAGGAGACAGACGGAGGGTGTTTCCCTTGAGAAGATGGTGATGAGCTGCCTTCTTGAACCGCTGCAGCCCGTGTGGTGTAGGTACACCCACAGTGCTGTTAGGGAGGGAGTTCCTGGATTTTGTCCCTGTAGTGTAGGTACACCCACAGTGCTGTTAGGGAGGGAGTTCCTGGATTTTGTCCCTGTAGTGTAGGTACACCCACAGTGCTGTTAGGGAGGGAGTTCCTGGATTTTGTCCCTGTGGTGTAGGTACACCCACAGTGCTGTTAGGGAGGGAGTTCCAGGATTTTGTCCCTGTGGTGTAGGTAAACCCACCGTGCTGTTAGGGAGGGAGTTCCAGGATTTTGTCCGTGTGGTGTAGGTACACCCACCGTGCTGTTAGGGAGGGAGTTCCAGGATTTTGTCCCTGTGGTGTAGGTACACCCACAGTGCTGTTAGGGAGGGAGTTCCAGGATTTTGACCCAGTGACAGTGAAGGAACGGCCGATATATTTCCAAGTCAGGATGGTGAGTCACTTGGAGGGGAACTTCCAGGTGGTGGTGTTCCCCATGTGTCTGCTGTCCTTGTCCTTCTAGATGGTAGTGGTTGTGGATTTGGAAGGTGCTGTCGAAGGAGCCTTGGTGAGTTGCTGCAGTGCATCTTGTAGATGGTACACACACTGCTGCTACTGTGCGTCGGTGGTGGAGGGAGTGAATGTTTGTGGATGGGGTGCCGATCAAGTGGGGCTGCTTTGTCCTTGACGGTGTTGAGCTTCTTGAGTGTTGTGGAACAGGCGGAGGCCCATTCAGCCCCTCCAGTCTGTTACACAGGAACAGGAGGAGGCCCATTCAGCCTCTCGAGCCTGTTACACAGGAACAGGAGGAGGCCCATTCACCCACCTCGAGCCTGTTACACAGGAACAGGAGGAGGCCCATTCACCCACCTCGAGCCTGTTACACAGGAACAGGAGGAGGCCCCATTCAGCCCCTTCTCGAGCCTGTTACACAGGAACAGGAGGAGGCCCATTCACCCACCTCGAGCCTGTTGCACAGGAACAGGAGGAGGCCCATTCACCCACCTCGAGCCTGTTACACAGGAACAGGAGGAGGCCCATTCACCCACCTCGAGCCTGTTACACAGGAACAGGAGGAGGCCCATTCAGCCCCCTCGAGCCTGTTACACAGGAACAGGAGGAGGCCCCATTCAGCCCCTTCTCGAGCCTGTTACACAGGAACAGGAGGAGGCCCATTCACCCACCTCGAGCCTGTTACACAGGAACAGGAGGAGGCCCATTCAGCCCCCTCGAGCCTGTTACACAGGAACAGGAGGAGGCCCATTCAGCCCCCTCGAGCCTGTTACACAGGAACAGGAGGAGGCCCATTCAGCCCCCTCGAGCCTGCTCTGCCATTCTATAAGATCATGGCTGATCTGTTTGCGTTGCGATTCCCACATTCACACCTAACCCCCCGATAACCTCTGATCCCCTTGCCTGACAAGAACCTATCTACCTCCGCCTTAAAAATTATTCAGTGACCCCGAATTCACCCCCTTCGGAGGCAGAGTTCCAAAGTCGCACAGCCCTCGGAGAGAGGAAACATTTCTCCTCATTCCTACCTGGATAGAGTGGACGTGGGGGAAGATGTTTCCATTAGTAGGAGAGACTAGGACCTGAGGGCACAGCCTCCGAGTAAAGGGAAGACCTTTTAGAACAGAGATGAGAAGAAACTTCTTTAGCCAGAGAGTGGTGAATCTATGTAATTCATTGCCACAGAAGGCTGTGGAGGCCGGGTCATTGACTGCATTTAAGACCGAGATAGATAGGTTCTTGATTGGTAAGGGGGATCAAAGGTTACGGTGAGAAGGCGGGAGAATGGGGTTGAGAAACTTATCAGCCACGATTGAATGGCGGGGCAGACTCGATGGGCCGAATGGCCTAATTTCTGCTCTTATGGTCTTATGTCTGTCCTAAAAGGGCCACCCCCTAATTTTAAACCAGTGCCCCCTAGTTCTGGACTCACCCACAAGAGGAAACATCCTCAAGGCCGTTCAGGATCTCGTATACATCAATCAACTCACCCCCTCACTCCACTAAACTCCAGTGGAAACAAGCCCAGTCTGTCCAACCTTTCCTCATAAGACAACCCGCTCATTCCAGGTATCAATAAGACATAGACCTAGGAGCAGAAATTAGGCCATTCGGCCCATCGAGTCTGCTCCGCCATTCAATCATGGCTGATAAGTTGCTCAACCCCAATCCAGGAAAACCTTCTCTGAACGGCCTCCAACGCATTTACATCCTTCCTGAAATGAGGGGGACCAAAACTCCAGTGACTCCAGGCCAGGGCTCGGCCTAGTGGAAGCATGACCCCCACCCACCCACCCCGCAACCATAGAACACGACCGCACAGAAAACAGGCCATTCGGCCCTTCTAGTCTGTGCCAAAATCTTATTCCGCTAGTCCCATTGGCCTGCACCCAGTCCATAACCTTCCAGACCTCTCCCATCCACGTATCTATCCAATTGATCCTTAAAACTTAAGAGTGAACCCGCATTTACCATGTCAGATGGTAGCTCGTTCCACACTCTCACCACTCTCTGAGTGAAGAAGTTCCCCCTAATGTTCCCCCTAAACCTTTCCCCTTTCACCCTAAAGCCATGTCCTCTCGTGTTTATCTCTCCTAATCTAAGTGGAAAGAGCCTACTCGCATTTACTCTGTCTATACCCCTCACAATTTTGTAAACTTCTATCAAATCTCCCCTCATCCTTCTACGCTCCAAGGAATAAAGTCCTAACCTGTTTAATCTTTCCCTGTAACTCAACTCCTGAAGACCCGGAAACATCCTAGTAAATCTTCTCCGCACTCTCTCGATCTTACTGATATCCTTCCTGTAGTTAGGCGACCAGAACTGCACACAATACTCCAAAGTTGGCCTCACCAATGTCTTATACAACCTCACCATAACATCCCAACTCCTATACTCAATACTTTGATTTATGAAGGCCAGTGTGCCAAAATTCTCGTGCTCCAGACCATAGGGGCAGCTGTCTTCCCCCCACCGTTAACCTGCAGCGACGGTTCACGCCTTGCCTTTGTCTGAGACCCTCTCTTGTCTTTCTTCCCTTATCCCCACCCCCCCTCCGCAGTCCCGCCGGACCTGACGCCAGAGGAGAGGCTGGAACTGGAGAACATTCGGCGGAGGAAGCTGGAGCTCATCGTGGAGATCCAGAGGCTGCGGGATGAGCTCAAGGAAGCCATGTTCGAGGTGGAAGGACTGGAGATCAATGAAGGAAGGTGGGCGCTCGGGGGTGGGGGAGGGCTTGAGGGAGGTTGAACGGGCCTCCTCCTGTTCCTGGGTAAGAGGCTTGAGAAGGGGCTGAATGGGGCCTCCTCCTGTTCCTGTGTAACAGCCTCGAGAGGGGCTGAATGGGCCTCCTCCTGTTCCTGTGTAACAGGCTCCATGGGGCTTAATGGGCCTCCTCCTGTTCCTGTGTAACAGGCTCGAGGGGGCTGAATGGGCCTCCTCCTGTTCCTGTGTAACAGGCTCCATGGGGCTTAATGGGCCTCCTCCTGTTCCTGTGTAACAGGCTCGAGGGGGCTGAATGAGCCTCCTCCTGTTCCTGTGTAACAGGCTTGAGGGGGCTGAATGGGCCTCCTCCTGTTCCTGTGTAACAGGCTTGAGGGCTGAATGGGCCTCCTCCTGTTCCTGTGTAACAGGCTCGAGAGGGGCTGAATGGGCCTCCTCCTGTTCCTGTGTAACAGGCTTGAGGGCTGAATGGGCCTCCTCCTGTTCCTGTGTAACAGGCTCGAGAGGGGCTGAATGGGCCTCCTCCTGTTCCTGTGTAACAGGCTCGAGGGGGCTGAATGGGCCTCCTCCTGTTCCTGTGTAACAGGCTTGAGGGGGCTGAATGGGCCTCCTCCTGTTCCTGTGTAACAGGCTTGAGGGCTGAATGGGCCTCCTCCTGTTCCTGTGTAACAGGCTCGAGAGGGGCTGAATGGGCCTCCTCCTGTTCCTGTGTAACAGGCTCGAGAAGGGGCTGAATGGGCCTCCTCCTGTTCCTGTGTAACAGGCTCGAAAAGGGGCTGAATGGGCCTCCTCCTGTTCCTGTGTAACAGGCTCGAAAAGGGGCTGAATGGGCCTCCTCCTGTTCCTGTGTAACAGGCTTGAGGGCTGAATGGGCCTCCTCCTGTTCCTGTGTAACAGGCTCGAAAAGGGGCTGAATGGGGCCTCCTCCTGTTCCTGTGTAACAGGCTCGAGCGAGGAGGGGTTGAATGGGCCTCCTCCTGTTCCTGTGTAACAGACTCGGGGATTGGGCCCTCCTGTTCCTGTGTAACAGCCTCGAGGGGGCTGAATGGGCCACCTCCTGTTCCTGTGTAACAGGCTCGAGAAGGGTCCGAATGGGCCTCCTCCTGTTCCTGTGTAACAGGCTCGAGAAGGGTCCGAATGGGCCTCCTCCTGTTCCTGTATAACAGGCTCAAGGGGGCTGAATGGGCCTCCTCCTGTTCCTGTGTAATAGGCACCACGGGGCTTAATGGGCCTCCTCCTGTTCCTGTGTAACAGGCTCGAGGGGCTGAATGGGCCTCATGTTCCTGTTCCCGTGTAACAGGCGCGAGGGGCTGAATGGGCCTCCTCCTGTTCCAGTGTAACAGCCTCGAGAGGGGCTGAATGGGCCTCCTCCTGTTCCTGTGTAACAGCCTCGAGAGGGGCTGAATGGGCCTCCTCCTGTTCCTGTGTAACAGGCTCGAGAGGGGCTGAATGGGCCTCCTCCTGTTCCTGTGTAACAGGCTCGAGAGGGGCTGAATGGGCCTCCTCCTGTTCCTGTGTAACAGGCGCGAGGGGCTGAATGGGCCTCCTCCTGTTCCTGTGTAACAGCCTCGAGAGGGGCTGAATGGGCCTCCTCCTGTTCCTGTGTAACAGGCTCGAGAGGGGCTGAATGGGCCTCCTCCTGTTCCTGTGTAACAGGCTCGAGAGGGGCTGAATGGGCCTCCTCCTGTTCCTGTGTAACAGGCTCGAGGGGCTGAATGGGCCTCCTCCTGTTCCTGTGTAACAGCCTCGAGAGGGGCTGAATGGGCCTCCTCCTGTTCCTGTGTAACAGGCGCGAGGGGCTGAATGGGCCTCCTCCTGTTCCTGTGTAACAGGCGCGAGGGGCTGAATGGGCCTCCTCCTGTTCCAGTGTAACAGCCTCGAGAGGGGCTGAATGGGCCTCCTCCTGTTCCTGTGTAACAGGCGCGAGGGGCTGAATGGGCCTCCTCCTGTTCCAGTGTAACAGCCTCGAGAGGGGCTGAATGGGCCTCCTCCTGTTCCTGTGTAACAGGCTCGAGAAGGGGCTGAATGGGCCTCCTCCTGTTCCTGTGTAACAGCCTCGAGAAGGGGCTGAATGGGGCCTCCTCCTGTTCCTGTGTAACAGGCTCGAGAGGGGCTGAATGGGGGGGCTCCTGTTCCTGTGTAACAGGCTCGAGAGGGGCTGAATGGACCTCCTCCTGTTCCTGTGTAACAGGCTCGAGGGGGCTGAATGGGCCTCCTCCTGTTCCTGTGTAATAGGCTCGAGGGGGCTGAATGGGGCCTCCACCTGTTCCTGTGTAACAGGCTCGAGGAGGGGGCTGAATGGGGCCTCCACCTGTTCCTGTGTTACATGCTCCAGGGGGCTGAATGGGCCTCCTCCTGTTCCTGTGTAATAGGCTCGAGGAGGTTGAATGGGCCTCCTCCTGTTCCTGTGTAACAGGCTCGAGGAGGGGGCTGAATGGGCCTCCTCCTGTTCCTGTGTAACAGCCTCGAGAAGGGGCTGAATGGGCCTCCTCCTGTTCCTGTGTAACAGCCTCGAGAGGGGCTGAATGGGGGGGCTCCTGTTCCTGTGTAACAGGCTCGAGAGGGGCTGAATGGGACCTCGTCCTGTTCCTGTGTAACAGGCTCGAGGAGGGGCTGAATGGGGCTCCTCCTGTTCCTGTGTATCAGGCTCGAGAGGGGCTGAATGGGACCTCGTCCTGTTCCTGTGTAACAGGCTCGAGGAGGGGCTGAATGGGCCTCCTCCTGTTCCTGTGTAACAGCCTCGAGAGGCTGAATGGGCCTCCTCCTGTTCCTGTGTAACAGCCTCGAGAGGCTGAATGGGCCTCCTCCTGTTCCTGTGTATCAGGCTCGAGAGGGGCTGAATGGGACCTCGTCCTGTCCCTGTGTAACAGGCTCGAGAGGGGCTGAATGGGGCCTCCTCCTGTTCCTGTGTAACAGGCTCGAGAGGGGCCGAATGGGGCCTCCTCCTGTTCCTGTGTAACAGGCTCGAGGGGACCGAATGGGGCCTCCTCCTGTTCCTGTGTAACAGGCTCGAGGAATGGGCCTCCTCCTGTTCCAGTGTAACAGGCTCGAGGAGAGGCTGAATGGGCCTCCTCCTGTTCCTGTGTAACAGGCTCGAGAGGGGCTGAATGGTCCTCCTCCTGTTCCTGTGTAACAGGCTCGAGGGGCTGAATGGGCCTCCTCCTGTTCCTGTGTAACAGGCTCGAGAAGGGGCTGAATGGGCCTCATGTTCCTGTTCCCGTGTAACAGGCGCGAGGGGCTGAATGGGCCTCCTCCTGTTCCAGTGTAACAGCCTCGAGAGGGGCTGAATGGGCCTCCTCCTATTCCTGTGTAACAGACTAGAGGGGCTGAATGGGCCTCCTCCTGTTCCTGTGCAACAGGCTCGAGGGGTTGAATGGGCCTCCTCCTGTTCCTGTGTAACAGCCTCGAGAGGGGCTGAATGGGGGGGCTCCTGTTCCTATGTTACATGCTCCAGGGGGCTGAATGGGCCTCCTCCTGTTCCTGTGTAATAGGCTCGAGGAGGTTGAATGGGCCTCCTCCTGTTCCTGTGTAACAGGCTCGAGGAGGGGGCTGAATGGGCCTCCTCCTGTTCCTGTGTAACAGCCTCGAGAAGGGGCTGAATGGGCCTCCTCCTGTTCCTGTGTAACAGGCTCGAGAAGGGGCTGAATGGGGCCTCCTCCTGTTCCTGTGTAACAGGCTCGAGAGGGGCTGAATGGGGGGGCTCCTGTTCCTGTGTAACAGGCTCGAGAGGGGCTGAATGGGGCTCCTCCTGTTCCTGTGTATCAGGCTCGAGAGGGGCTGAATGGGACCTCGTCCTGTTCCTGTGTAACAGGCTCGAGGAGGGGCTGAATGGGCCTCCTCCTGTTCCTGTGTAACAGCCTCGAGAGGCTGAATGGGCCTCCTCCTGTTCCTGTGTATCAGGCTCGAGAGGGGCTGAATGGGACCTCGTCCTGTCCCTGTGTAACAGGCTCGAGAGGGGCTGAATGGGGCCTCCTCCTGTTCCTGTGTAACAGGCTCGAGAGGGGCCGAATGGGGCCTCCTCCTGTTCCTGTGTAACAGGCTCGAGGGGACCGAATGGGGCCTCCTCCTGTTCCTGTGTAACAGGCTCGAGGAATGGGGCTCCTCCTGTTCCTGTGTATCAGGCTCGAGAGGGGCTGAATGGGCCTCCTCCTGTTCCTGTGTAACAGGCTCGAGAAGGGGCTGAATGGGCCTCCTCCTGTTCCTGTGTAACAGGCTCGAGAAGGGGCTGAATGGGCCT
>NW_027598126.1:52500-53668 GCF_964194155.1 Cetorhinus maximus
CTCTCCCTCGCTGTCCCTCTCTCTCCCTCGCTGTCTCTCTCACTCCCCCTGCCTGCTTCTCTCTCTCCCTCGCTGTCCCTCTCTCTCCCTCGCTGTCCTTCTCTCCCTCGCTGTCCCTCTCTCCCTCGCTGTCTCTCTCTCTCCCTCGCTGTCTCTCTCTCCCTCGCTGTCTCTCTCTCTCCCTCGCTGTCTCTCTCTCTCCCTCGCTGTCTCTCTCTCTCCCTCGCTGTCTCTCTCTCTCCCTCGCTGTCCCTCTCTCCCTCGCTGTCTCTCTCTCTCCCCCTGCCTGTCCCTCTCTCTCCCTCGCTGTCCCTCTCTCTCCCTCGCTGTCCCTCTCTCTCCCTTGCTGTCCCTCTCTCTCCCTCGCTGTCCCTCTCTCTCCCTCGCTGTCCCTCTCTCTCCCTCGCTGTCTCTCTCACTCCCCCTGCCTGCCTCTCTCTCCCTCTCTGTCTCTCTAGCCGGGATTTTCCATGCCCGCTGGCGTCGGGCGTGTTTGGTGGTATGAGAGGAAAGGTTTGAGGGGAAGTCGGAGGCGAGAACACAGTGACGTTGCAGAGTGCCTGTCCGGGTCGCCTGATGGACTTCAAGGTGGAGACAGCTCATGGTGGGGGGCGGTGTGGGGCATTGGCATCCCCTGCGGTTGAGGCAACCTGGGGTGGGAGTGGCAGTAAGGGCTGCCCTGCGGTTGTAGGTGGCACACGAGCGTGTGCGGGGTTGGCCAGCTGGTGGGCGATGGAAGCAGGCACGCTTTCAGGACCACCCTGTACCAATTGACTGTCCCTCTGCAGCTGAGACAGTTCAGATGTAGCCGCATCGATACGGTTAGAGTCAGCCTCTCTGCCCAGTCAAGCAACGCAGAGGCACCAACATGCCACCGGGCGCTCCACAGCTGCTCACCCCTTGGGCACAGACTGCAAACGAACGAGCAAGTTCGTGGACGGCAGAAGAGTTGGCCGACTGGGCGCGTTGTACAATCCCCTCGCTAAAGCTGACCATGGCGCAGTCACTGGCGGAGACGCTCGCAGCCCCTTTGCAACGTCATCACTCCGGTTTGGACCAGTCTCGCCCGTGGTTCAAGCTAACAGCGCAGCCTTGCCGTGCGGGTTAGGAGAGCGCCTGTGCCTGAGCTGAGAGCACAGCCTGCAGTCCAGTGGGCAAAGCTGCTGCC
>NW_027598127.1:0-53590 GCF_964194155.1 Cetorhinus maximus
TTCAGGGTGACGGGGTTCGGGTGTTTCGAGGTGACGGGGTGCGGATGTTTGGCAGTGACGTGGTGCAGATGTTTTGGGGTGACGGGGTTCGGATGTTTCAGGGTGATGGGGTGCTGGTGTTTCAGGGTGACGGGGTGCGGGTGTTTCAGGGTGACGGGGTGCGAGTGTTTCAGGGTGATGGGGTGCGAGTGTTTCAGGGTGATGGGGTGTGGGTGTTTCAGGGTGATGGGGTGCGGGTGTTTCAGGGTGACGGGGTGCGGGTGTTTCAGGGTGACGGGGTGCGGGTGTTTCAGGGTGACGGGGTGCGGGTGTTTCAGGGTGACGGGGTGCGAGTGTTTCAGGGTGACGGGGTGCGAGTGTTTCAGGGTGATGGGGTGCTGGTGTTTCAGGGTGATGGGGTGCGGGTGTTTCAGGGTGATGGGGTGCGGGTGTTTCAGGGTGATGGGGTGCGAGTGTTTCAGGGCGATTGGAAGTGGGTGTTTCAGGGTGATGGGGTGCGGGTGTTTCAGGGTGACGGGGTGCGGGTGTTTCAGGGTGACGGGGTGTGAGTGTTTCTGGGTGACAGGGGTGTGGGTGTTTCGGGTATTTCAGGGTGACAGTGTGTGGGTGTTTCGGGTGTTTCAGGGTGACGGGGTTCGGGTGTTTCAGAGTGACGGGTTGCGGGTGTTTCATGGTTTTGGGTGTTTCAGGGTGATGGGGTGCGGGTGTTTCAGGGTGACGGTGTGTGAGTGTTTCAGGGTGACGGGGTTCGGGTGTTTCAGGGTGATGAGGTGCCGGTGTTTCCGGGTGACGGGGTGCGGATGTTTCGGGGTGACGGGGTGCGGGTTTTTCCAGGTGAAGGAGTGCGAGTGTTCCGGGTGTTTCAGTGTGACAGTGTTGTGGGTGTTTCAGGCTGATGGGGTTCGGGTGTTTCAGGGTGACGGGGTTCGGTTGTTTCAGGGTGACGATGTGCGGGTGTTTCAGGGTGACGGGGTTCGGGTGTTTCGGGGTGACGTGGTGCGGATGTTTCGGGGTGATGGGGTTCGGGTGTTTCGGGGTGACGGGGTGCGGGTGTTTCGGGGTAATGGGGTGCGGGTGTTTCAGGGTAATGGGGTGCGGGTGTTTCGGGGTGAAAGGGATCGGGTGTCTCAGGGTGACGGGATTTGGGTGTTTCAGGGTGACGGGGTTCGGGTGTTTCGTGGTGACGGGGTGCGGGTATTTCGGGGTGACGGTGTATGGGTGTTTTGGGGTGACGGGGTGCGGGTGTTTCAGGGTGACGGGGTGCGGGTGTTTTGGGGTAATGGGGTGCGGGAGTTTCGGGGTGACGGGGTTCGGGTGTTTCGGGGTGACGGGGTTCGGGTGTTTTGGGGTGACGCGGTGCGGGTGTTTCGGGGTGACAGGGTGCGGGTGTTTCGGGGTGACGGGGTGCGGGTGTTTCGGGGTGACGGGGTGCGGGTGTTTCGGTTTGACAGGGATCGGGTGTATCAGGGTGACGGGATTCGGATGTTTCAGGGTGACGGGGTTCGGGTGTTTCAGGGTGACGGGGTGCGGGTGTTTCGGGGTGACGGGGTATGAGTGTTTCGGTGTGACAGGGTGCGGGTGTTTCGGGTGTTTCAGAGTGACGGGGTGCGGGTCTTTCAAGGTGATGGGGTTTGTGTGTGTCGGGTGTATCAGGGTGACAAGGTTCAGGTGTTTCGGGGTTACAGGGTGCGAATGTTTCAGGGTGAAGGGGTTCGGGTGTTTCAGGGTGACGGGGTTCGGGTGTTTCGAGGTGACGGGGTGCGGATGTTTGGCAGTGACGTGGTGCAGATGTTTTGGGGTGACGGGGTTCGGATGTTTCAGGGTGATGGGGTGCTGGTGTTTCAGGGTGATGGGGTGCGAGTGTTTCAGGGTGATGGGGTGCGGGTGTTTCAGGGTGACGGGGTGCGGGTGTTTCAGGGTGACGGGGTGCGGGTGTTTCAGGGTGACGGGGTGCGGGTGTTTCAGGGTGACGGGGTGCGGGTGTTTCAGGGTGACGGGGTGCGAGTGTTTCAGGGTGACTGGGTGCGAGTGTTTCAGGGTGATGGGGTGCTGGTGTTTCAGGGTGATGGGGTGCGGGTGTTTCAGGGTGATGGGGTGCGGGTGTTTCAGGGTGATGGGGTGCGAGTGTTTCAGGGCGATTGGAAGTGGGTGTTTCAGGGTGATGGGGTGCGGGTGTTTCAGGGTGACGGGGTGCGGGTGTTTCAGGGTGACGGGGTTCGGATGTTTCAGGGTGACGGTGTACGGGTGTTTCAGGGTAATGGGGTGCAGGTGTTTCAGGGTGACGGGGCGCGGGCATTTCAGGGTGACGGGGTGCGGGTGTTTGAGGGTGATGGGGTGCGGGTGTTTCCGGGTGACGGGGTGCGGGTGTTTCAGGGTGAAGGGGTTCCGGTGTTTCGAGGTGACGGTTTCCGGTGTTTCAGGGTGACGGGGTTCGGGTGTTTCAGGGTGAAGGGGTTCGGGTGTTTCAGGGTGACGGGGTCCGGGTGTATCAGGGTGACAAGGTTCGGGTGTTTCGGGGTTACAGGGTGCGAATGTTTCGGGGTGACGGGGTTCGGGTGTTTCAGGGTGACGGGGTTCGGGTTTTTCGAGGTGACGGGGTGAGGATGTTTCGCCGTGACGGGGTGTGGATGTTTTGGGGTGACGGGGTTCGGATGTTTCAGGGTGATGGGGTGCGGGTGTTTCCGGATGACGGGGTTCGGATGTTTCAGGGTGACGGTGTACGGGTGTTTCAGGGTAATGGGGTGCAGGTGTTTTAGGGTGACGGGGCGCGGGCATTTCAGGGTGACGGGGTGCGGGTGTTTCAGGGTGATGGGGTGCGGGTGTTTCCGGGTGACGGGGTGCGGGTGTTTCAGGGTGAAGGGGTTCGGGTGTTTCGAGGTGACGGTTTCCGGTGTTTCAGGGTGACGGGGTGCTGGTGTTTCAGGGTGATGGGGTGCTGGTGTTTCAGGGTGATGGGGTGCGGTTGTTTCAGGTTGATGGGGTGCAGGTGTTTCAGGGTGACGGGGTGCGAGTGTTTCAGGGTGATGGGGTGCGAGTGTTACAGGGTGATGGGGTGCGGGTGTTTCAGGGTGATGGGGTGCGGGTGTTTCAGTGTGATGGGGTGCAGGTGTTTCAGGGTGATGGGGTGCGGGTGTTTCAGGGTGACGGGGTGCTGGTGTTTCAGGGTGATGGGGTGCGAGTGTTTCAGGGTGACGGGGTGCGGGTGTTTCCGGATGACGGGGTGCGGGTGTTTCCGGGTGATGGGGTTCGGATGTTTCAGGGTGACGGTGTACGCGTGTTTCAGGGTAATGGGGTGCAGGTGTTTCAGGGTGACGGGGCGCGGGCATTTCAGGGTGACGGGGTGCGGGTGTTTCAGGGTGATGGGGTGCGGGTGTTTCGAGGTGACGGGGTGAGGGTGTTTCAGGGTGAAGGGGTTCGGGTGTTTCGAGGTGACGGTTTCCGGTGTTTCAGGGTGACGGGGTCCGGGTGTATCAGGGTGACAAGGTTCAGGTGTTTCGGGGTTACAGGGTGCGAATGTTTCGGGGTGACGGGGTTCGGGTGTTTCAGGGTGACGGGGTTCGGATGTTTGGCGGTGACGGGGTGCGGATGTTTTGAGGTGACGGGGTGCGGGTGTTTCCGGATGACGGTGTACGGGTGTTTCAGGGTAATGGGGTGCAGGTGTTTCAGGGTGACGGGGCGCGGGTGTTTCAGGGTGACGGGGTGTGGGTGTTTCAGTCTGATGGAGTTCGGGTTTTTCCAGGTGACGGGGTTCAGGTGTTACAGGGTGACGGGGTGCGGGTGTTTCGGGTGTTTCAGGGAGACGAGGTGCGGGTGTTTCAGGGTGACGGACTACGGGTGTTTCTGGGTGTTTCGCTAGTTTCTGGGTGACGGGGTTTGGGTGTTTCAGGTGTTTCCGGGTGACGTGGTTCGGATGTTTCCGGGTGACGGTGTACGGGTGTTTCAGGGTAATGGGGTGTGGGTGTTTCAGGGTAATGGGGTGCGGGTCTTTCAGGGTGACGGGGTGCGGGTGTTACAGGGTGACGGGGTGCGTGTGTTTCCGGGTGACGTGGTGTGGGTGTTTCAGGGTGACGGGGTGCGGGTGTTTCAGGGTGACGGGGTGTGTGTGTTTCCGGGTGACGTGGTGTGGGTGTTTCAGGGTGATGGGGTGTGGGTGTTTCAGGGTGATGGGGTGCGGGTGTTTCAGGGTGACGGGGTGCGGGTGTTTCAGGGTGACGTGGTGTGGGTGTTTCAGGGTGACGGGGTGCGGGTGTTTCCGGGTGGCGTGGTGTGGGTATTTCAGGCTGCCAGGGTGTGGGTGTTTCAGTGTGATGGGGTGTGGGTGTTTTCGGGTGACAGGTTGCGGATGTTTCAGGTGTTTCAGGGTGACGGGGTTTGGGTGTTTCAGGGTGACGGGGTGCGGGTGTTTCTGGGTGAAGGGGTTCGGGTGTTTCAGGGTGACGGGTTGCGGGTGTTTCATGGTTTTGGGTGTTTCAGGGTGATGGGGTGCGGGTGTTTCAGGGTGACGGTGTGTGAGTGTTTCAGGGTGACGGGGTTCGGGTGTTTCAGGGTGATGAGGTGCCGGTGTTTCCGGGTGACGGGGTGCGGATGTTTCGGGTTGACGGGGTGCGGGTTTTTCCAGGTGATGGAGTGCGAGTGTTCCGGGTGTTTCAGTGTGACAGTGTTGTGGGTGTTTCAGGCTGATGGGGTTCGGGTGTTTCAGGGTGACGGGGTTCGGTTGTTTCAGGGTGACGATGTGCGGGTGTTTCAGGGTGACGGGGTTCGGGTGTTTCGGGGTGACGTGGTGCGGATGTTTCGGGGTGATGGGGTTCGGGTGTTTCAGGGTGACGGGGTTCGGATGTTTAAGGTTGACGAGGTGCGGGTGTTTTGGGGTGACGGGGTGCGGGTGTTTCAGGGTGACGGGGTGCGGGTGTTTTGGGGTGATGGGGTGCGGGTATTTCAGGTTGACGGGGTGCGAGTGTTTCAGGGTGATGGGGTGCGAGTGTTTCAGGGTGATGGGGTGTGAGTGTTTCAGGGTGACGGGGTGCGGGTGTTTCAGGGTGACGGGGTGCGGATGTTTCAGGGTGACGGGGTGCGGGTGTTTCAGGGTGACGGGGTGCGGGTGTTTCAGGGTGACGGGGTGCGGGTGTTTCAGGGTGACGGGGTGCGAGTGTTTCAGGGTGACGGGGTGCTGGTGTTTCAGGGTGATGGGGTGCTGGTGTTTCAGGGTGATGGGGTGCGGGTGTTTCAGGGTGATGGGGTGCGGGTGTTTCAGGGTGATGGGGTGCGGGTGTTTCAGGGTGATGGGGTGCGGGTGTTTCAGTGTGATGGGGTGCAGGTGTTTCAGGGTGATGGGGTGTGGGTGTTTCAGGGTGACGGGGTGCTGGTGTTACAGGGTGACGGGGTGCGAGTGTTTCAGGGTGACGGGGTGCGGGTGTTGCCGGATGACGGGGTGCGGGTGTTTCCGGGTGACGGGGTTCGGATGTTTCAGGGTGACGGTGTACGTGTGTTTCAGGGTAATGGGCTGCAGGTGTTTCAGGGTGAAGGGGTTCCGGTGTTTCGAGGTGACGGTTTCCGGTGTTTCAGGGTGACGGGGTTCGGGTGTTTCAGGGTGAAGGGGTTCGGGTGTTTCAGGGTGACGGGGTCCGGGTGTATCAGGGTGACAAGGTTCGGGTGTTTCGGGGTTACAGGGTGCAAATGTTTCGGGGTGACGGGGTTCGGGTGTTTCAGGGTGACGGGGTTCGGGTGTTTCGAGGTGACGGGGTGAGGATGTTTCGCCGTGACGGGGTGTGGATGTTTTGGGGTGACGGGGTTCGGATGTTTCAGGGTGATGGGGTGCTGGTGTTTCAGGGTGACGGGGTATGAGTGTTTCGGTGTGACAGGGTGCGGGTGTTTCGGGTGTTTCAGAGTGACGGGGTGCGGGTCTTTCAAGGTGATGGGGTTTGTGTGTGTCGGGTGTATCAGGGTGACAAGGTTCAGGTGTTTCGGGGTTACAGGGTGCGAATGTTTCAGGGTGAAGGGGTTCGGGTGTTTCAGGGTGACGGGGTTCGGGTGTTTCGAGGTGACGGGGTGCGGATGTTTGGCAGTGACGTGGTGCAGATGTTTTGGGGTGACGGGGTTCGGATGTTTCAGGGTGATGGGGTGCTGGTGTTTCAGGGTGACGGGGTGCGGGTGTTTCAGGGTGACGGGGTGCGAGTGTTTCAGGGTGATGGGGTGCGAGTGTTTCAGGGTGATGGGGTGTGGGTGTTTCAGGGTGATGGGGTGCGGGTGTTTCAGGGTGACGGGGTGCGGGTGTTTCAGGGTGACGGGGTGCGGGTGTTTCAGGGTGACGGGGTGCGGGTGTTTCAGGGTGACGGGGTGCGAGTGTTTCAGGGTGACGGGGTGCGAGTGTTTCAGGGTGATGGGGTGCTGGTGTTTCAGGGTGATGGGGTGCGGGTGTTTCAGGGTGATGGGGTGCGGGTGTTTCAGGGTGATGGGGTGCGAGTGTTTCAGGGCGATTGGAAGTGGGTGTTTCAGGGTGATGGGGTGCGGGT
This sequence comes from Cetorhinus maximus, assembly GCF_964194155.1. NCBI lineage: Eukaryota > Metazoa > Chordata > Chondrichthyes > Lamniformes > Cetorhinidae > Cetorhinus > Cetorhinus maximus. The sequence continues at coordinate 6,510 of NW_027598127.1, forward strand.
GTTTCAGGGTGACGGGGTGCGGGTGTTTCAGGGTGACGGGGTTCGGATGTTTCAGGGTGACGGTGTACGGGTGTTTCAGGGTAATGGGGTGCAGGTGTTTCAGGGTGACGGGGCGCGGGCATTTCAGGGTGACGGGGTGCGGGTGTTTGAGGGTGATGGGGTGCGGGTGTTTCCGGGTGACGGGGTGCGGGTGTTTCAGGGTGAAGGGGTTCCGGTGTTTCGAGGTGACGGTTTCCGGTGTTTCAGGGTGACGGGGTTCGGGTGTTTCAGGGTGAAGGGGTTCGGGTGTTTCAGGGTGACGGGGTCCGGGTGTATCAGGGTGACAAGGTTCGGGTGTTTCGGGGTTACAGGGTGCGAATGTTTCGGGGTGACGGGGTTCGGGTGTTTCAGGGTGACGGGGTTCGGGTTTTTCGAGGTGACGGGGTGAGGATGTTTCGCCGTGACGGGGTGTGGATGTTTTGGGGTGACGGGGTTCGGATGTTTCAGGGTGATGGGGTGCGGGTGTTTCCGGATGACGGGGTTCGGATGTTTCAGGGTGACGGTGTACGGGTGTTTCAGGGTAATGGGGTGCAGGTGTTTTAGGGTGACGGGGCGCGGGCATTTCAGGGTGACGGGGTGCGGGTGTTTCAGGGTGATGGGGTGCGGGTGTTTCCGGGTGACGGGGTGCGGGTGTTTCAGGGTGAAGGGGTTCGGGTGTTTCGAGGTGACGGTTTCCGGTGTTTCAGGGTGACGGGGTGCTGGTGTTTCAGGGTGATGGGGTGCTGGTGTTTCAGGGTGATGGGGTGCGGTTGTTTCAGGTTGATGGGGTGCAGGTGTTTCAGGGTGACGGGGTGCGAGTGTTTCAGGGTGATGGGGTGCGAGTGTTACAGGGTGATGGGGTGCGGGTGTTTCAGGGTGATGGGGTGCGGGTGTTTCAGTGTGATGGGGTGCAGGTGTTTCAGGGTGATGGGGTGCGGGTGTTTCAGGGTGACGGGGTGCTGGTGTTTCAGGGTGATGGGGTGCGAGTGTTTCAGGGTGACGGGGTGCGGGTGTTTCCGGATGACGGGGTGCGGGTGTTTCCGGGTGATGGGGTTCGGATGTTTCAGGGTGACGGTGTACGCGTGTTTCAGGGTAATGGGGTGCAGGTGTTTCAGGGTGACGGGGCGCGGGCATTTCAGGGTGACGGGGTGCGGGTGTTTCAGGGTGATGGGGTGCGGGTGTTTCGAGGTGACGGGGTGAGGGTGTTTCAGGGTGAAGGGGTTCGGGTGTTTCGAGGTGACGGTTTCCGGTGTTTCAGGGTGACGGGGTCCGGGTGTATCAGGGTGACAAGGTTCAGGTGTTTCGGGGTTACAGGGTGCGAATGTTTCGGGGTGACGGGGTTCGGGTGTTTCAGGGTGACGGGGTTCGGATGTTTGGCGGTGACGGGGTGCGGATGTTTTGAGGTGACGGGGTGCGGGTGTTTCCGGATGACGGTGTACGGGTGTTTCAGGGTAATGGGGTGCAGGTGTTTCAGGGTGACGGGGCGCGGGTGTTTCAGGGTGACGGGGTGTGGGTGTTTCAGTCTGATGGAGTTCGGGTTTTTCCAGGTGACGGGGTTCAGGTGTTACAGGGTGACGGGGTGCGGGTGTTTCGGGTGTTTCAGGGAGACGAGGTGCGGGTGTTTCAGGGTGACGGACTACGGGTGTTTCTGGGTGTTTCGCTAGTTTCTGGGTGACGGGGTTTGGGTGTTTCAGGTGTTTCCGGGTGACGTGGTTCGGATGTTTCCGGGTGACGGTGTACGGGTGTTTCAGGGTAATGGGGTGTGGGTGTTTCAGGGTAATGGGGTGCGGGTCTTTCAGGGTGACGGGGTGCGGGTGTTACAGGGTGACGGGGTGCGTGTGTTTCCGGGTGACGTGGTGTGGGTGTTTCAGGGTGACGGGGTGCGGGTGTTTCAGGGTGACGGGGTGTGTGTGTTTCCGGGTGACGTGGTGTGGGTGTTTCAGGGTGATGGGGTGTGGGTGTTTCAGGGTGATGGGGTGCGGGTGTTTCAGGGTGACGGGGTGCGGGTGTTTCAGGGTGACGTGGTGTGGGTGTTTCAGGGTGACGGGGTGCGGGTGTTTCCGGGTGGCGTGGTGTGGGTATTTCAGGCTGCCAGGGTGTGGGTGTTTCAGTGTGATGGGGTGTGGGTGTTTTCGGGTGACAGGTTGCGGATGTTTCAGGTGTTTCAGGGTGACGGGGTTTGGGTGTTTCAGGGTGACGGGGTGCGGGTGTTTCTGGGTGAAGGGGTTCGGGTGTTTCAGGGTGACGGGTTGCGGGTGTTTCATGGTTTTGGGTGTTTCAGGGTGATGGGGTGCGGGTGTTTCAGGGTGACGGTGTGTGAGTGTTTCAGGGTGACGGGGTTCGGGTGTTTCAGGGTGATGAGGTGCCGGTGTTTCCGGGTGACGGGGTGCGGATGTTTCGGGTTGACGGGGTGCGGGTTTTTCCAGGTGATGGAGTGCGAGTGTTCCGGGTGTTTCAGTGTGACAGTGTTGTGGGTGTTTCAGGCTGATGGGGTTCGGGTGTTTCAGGGTGACGGGGTTCGGTTGTTTCAGGGTGACGATGTGCGGGTGTTTCAGGGTGACGGGGTTCGGGTGTTTCGGGGTGACGTGGTGCGGATGTTTCGGGGTGATGGGGTTCGGGTGTTTCAGTGTGACGGGGTTCGGATGTTTAAGGTTGACGAGGTGCGGGTGTTTTGGGGTGACGGGGTGCGGGTGTTTCAGGGTGACGGGGTGCGGGTGTTTTGGGGTGATGGGGTGCGGGTGTTTCAGGTTGACGGGGTGCGAGTGTTTCAGGGTGATGGGGTGCGAGTGTTTCAGGGTGATGGGGTGTGGGTGTTTCAGGGTGACGGGGTGCGGGTGTTTCAGGGTGACGGGGTGCGGATGTTTCAGGGTGACGGGGTGCGGGTGTTTCAGGGTGACGGGGTGCGGGTGTTTCAGGGTGACGGGGTGCGGGTGTTTCAGGGTGACGGGGTGCGAGTGTTTCAGGGTGACGGGGTGCTGGTGTTTCAGGGTGATGGGGTGCTGGTGTTTCAGGGTGATGGGGTGCGGGTGTTTCAGGGTGATGGGGTGCGGGTGTTTCAGGGTGATGGGGTGCGGGTGTTTCAGGGTGATGGGGTGCGGGTGTTTCAGTGTGATGGGGTGCAGGTGTTTCAGGGTGATGGGGTGTGGGTGTTTCAGGGTGACGGGGTGCTGGTGTTACAGGGTGACGGGGTGCGAGTGTTTCAGGGTGACGGGGTGCGGGTGTTGCCGGATGACGGGGTGCGGGTGTTTCCGGGTGACGGGGTTCGGATGTTTCAGGGTGACGGTGTACGTGTGTTTCAGGGTAATGGGCTGCAGGTGTTTCAGGGTGAAGGGGTTCCGGTGTTTCGAGGTGACGGTTTCCGGTGTTTCAGGGTGACGGGGTTCGGGTGTTTCAGGGTGAAGGGGTTCGGGTGTTTCAGGGTGACGGGGTCCGGGTGTATCAGGGTGACAAGGTTCGGGTGTTTCGGGGTTACAGGGTGCAAATGTTTCGGGGTGACGGGGTTCGGGTGTTTCAGGGTGACGGGGTTCGGGTGTTTCGAGGTGACGGGGTGAGGATGTTTCGCCGTGACGGGGTGTGGATGTTTTGGGGTGACGGGGTTCGGATGTTTCAGGGTGATGGGGTGCGGGTGTTTCCGGATGACGGGGTTCGGATGTTTCAGGGTGACGGTGTACGGGTGTTTCAGGGTGATGAGGTGCCGGTGTTTCCGGGTGACGGGGTGCGGATGTTTCGGGTTGACGGGGTGCGGGTTTTTCCAGGTGATGGAGTGCGAGTGTTCCGGGTGTTTCAGTGTGACAGTGTTGTGGGTGTTTCAGGCTGATGGGGTTCGGGTGTTTCAGGGTGACGGGGTTCGGTTGTTTCAGGGTGACGATGTGCGGGTGTTTCAGGGTGACGGGGTTCGGGTGTTTCGGGGTGACGTGGTGCGGATGTTTCGGGGTGATGGGGTTCGGGTGTTTCAGGGTGACGGGGTTCGGATGTTTAAGGTTGACGAGGTGCGGGTGTTTTGGGGTGACGGGGTGCGGGTGTTTCGGGGTAATGGGGTGCGGGCGTTTCAGGGTAATGGGGTGCGGGTGTCTCGGGGTGAAAGGGATCGGGTGTCTCAGGGTGACGGGATTTGGGTGTTTCAGGGTGACGGGGTGCGGGTGTTTCGGTTTGACAGGGATCGGGTGTATCAGGGTGACGGGATTCGGATGTTTCAGGGTGACGGGGTTCGGGTGTTTCAGGGTGACGGGGTGCGGGTGTTTCGGGGTGACGGGGTATGAGTGTTTCGGTGTGACAGGGTGCGGGTGTTTCGGGTGTTTCAGAGTGACGGGGTGCGGGTCTTTCAAGGTGATGGGGTTTGTGTGTGTCGGGTGTATCAGGGTGACAAGGTTCAGGTGTTTCGGGGTTACAGGGTGCGAATGTTTCAGGGTGAAGGGGTTCGGGTGTTTCAGGGTGACGGGGTTCGGGTGTTTCGAGGTGACGGGGTGCGGATGTTTGGCGGTGACGTGGTGCAGATGTTTTGGGGTGACGAGGTTCGGATGTTTCAGGGTGATGGGGTGCTGGTGTTTCAGGGTGATGGGGTGCGGGTGTTTCAGGGTGACGGGGTGCGAGTGTTTCAGGGTGACGGGGTGCGGATGTTTCGAGGTGACGGGGTGCGGGTGTTTCCGGATGACGGTGTACGGGTGTTTCAGGGTAATGGGGTGCAGGTGTTTCAGGGTGACGGGGCGCGGGTGTTTCAGGGTGACGGGGTGTGGGTGTTTCAGTCTGATGGAGTTCGGGTTTTTCCAGGTGACGGGGTTCAGGTGTTACAGGGTGACGGGGTGCGGGTGTTTCGGGTGTTTCAGGGAGACGAGGTGCGGGTGTTTCAGGGTGACGGACTACGGGTGTTTCTAGGTGTTTCGCTAGTTTCTGGGTGACGGGGTTTGGGTGTTTCAGGTGTTTCCGGGTGACGTGGTTCGGATGTTTCCGGGTGACGGTGTACGGGTGTTTCAGGGTAATGGGGTGTGGGTGTTTCAGGGTAATGGGGTGCGGGTCTTTCAGGGTGACGGGGTGCGGGTGTTACAGGGTGACAGGGTGCGTGTGTTTCCGGGTGACGTGGTGTGGGTGTTTCAGGGTGACGGGGTGCGGGTGTTTCAGGGTGACGGGGTGTGTGTGTTTCCGGGTGACGTGGTGTGGGTGTTTCAGGGTGATGGGGTGTGGGTGTTTCAGGGTGATGGGGTGCGGGTGTTTCAGGGTGACGGGGTGCGGGTGTTTCAGGGTGACGTGGTGTGGGTGTTTCAGGGTGACGGGGTGCGGGTGTTTCCGGGTGGCGTGGTGTGGGTATTTCAGGCTGCCAGGGTGTGGGTGTTTCAGTGTGATGGGGTGTGGGTGTTTTCGGGTGACAGGTTGCGGATGTTTCAGGTGTTTCAGGGTGACGGGGTTTGGGTGTTTCAGGGTGACGGGGTGCGGGTGTTTCTGGGTGAAGGGGTTCGGGTGTTTCAGGGTGACGGGTTGCGGGTGTTTCATGGTTTTGGGTGTTTCAGGGTGATGGGGTGCGGGTGTTTCAGGGTGACGGTGTGTGAGTGTTTCAGGGTGACGGGGTTCGGGTGTTTCAGGGTGATGAGGTGCCGGTGTTTCCGGGTGACGGGGTGCGGATGTTTCGGGTTGACGGGGTGCGGGTTTTTCCAGGTGATGGAGTGCGAGTGTTCCGGGTGTTTCAGTGTGACAGTGTTGTGGGTGTTTCAGGCTGATGGGGTTCGGGTGTTTCAGGGTGACGGGGTTCGGTTGTTTCAGGGTGACGATGTGCGGGTGTTTCAGGGTGACGGGGTTCGGGTGTTTCGGGGTGACGTGGTGCGGATGTTTCGGGGTGATGGGGTTCGGGTGTTTCAGGGTGACGGGGTTCGGATGTTTAAGGTTGACGAGGTGCGGGTGTTTTGGGGTGACGGGGTGCGGGTGTTTCGGGGTAATGGGGTGCGGGTGTTTCAGGGTAATGGGGTGCGGGTGTTTCGGGGTGAAAGGGATCGGGTGTCTCAGGGTGACGGGATTTGGGTGTTTCAGGGTGACGGGGTTCGGGTGTTTCGTGGTGACGGGGTGCGGGTATTTCGGGGTGACGGTGTATGGGTGTTTTGGGGTGACGGGGTGCGGGTGTTTCAGGGTGACGGGGTGCGGGTGTTTTGGGGTAATGGGGTGCGGGAGTTTCGGGGTGACGGGGTTCGGGTGTTTCGGGGTGACGGGGTTCGGGTGTTTTGGGGTGACGCGGTGCGGGTGTTTCGGGGTGACAGGGTGCGGGTGTTTCGGGGTGACGGGGTGCGGGTGTTTCGGTTTGACAGGGATCGGGTGTATCAGGGTGACGGGATTCGGATGTTTCAGGGTGATGGGGTTCGGGTGTTTCAGGGTGACGGGGTGCGGGTGTTTCGGGGTGACGGGGTATGAGTGTTTCGGTGTGACAGGGTGCGGGTGTTTCGGGTGTTTCAGAGTGACGGGGTGCGGGTCTTTCAAGGTGATGGGGTTTGTGTGTGTCGGGTGTATCAGGGTGACAAGGTTCAGGTGTTTCGGGGTTACAGGGTGCGAATGTTTCCGGGTGACGGGGTTCGGATGTTTCAGGGTGACGGTGTACGTGTGTTTCAGGGTAATGGGGTGCAGGTGTTTCAGGGTGACGGGGCGCGGGCATTTCAGGGTGACGGGGTGCGGGTGTTTGAGGGTGATGGGGTGCGGGTGTTTCCGGGTGACGGGGTGCGGGTGTTTCAGGGTGAAGGGGTTCCGGTGTTTCGAGGTGACGGTTTCCGGTGTTTCAGGGTGACGGGGTTCGGGTGTTTCAGGGTGAAGGGGTTCGGGTGTTTCAGGGTGACGGGGTCCGGGTGTATCAGGGTGACAAGGTTCGGGTGTTTCGGGGTTACAGGGTGCGAATGTTTCGGGGTGACGGGGTTCGGGTGTTTCAGGGTGACGGGGTTCGGGTGTTTCGAGGTGACGGGGTGAGGATGTTTCGCCGTGACGGGGTGTGGATGTTTTGGGGTGACGGGTTTCGGATGTTTCAGGGTGATGGGGTGCGGGTGTTTCCGGATGACGGGGTTCGGATGTTTCAGGGTGACGGTGTACGGGTGTTTCAGGGTAATGGGGTGCAGGTGTTTCAGGGTGACGGGGCGCGGGCATTTCAGGGTGACGGGGTGCGGGTGTTTCAGGGTGATGGGGTGCGGGTGTTTCCGGGTGACGGGGTGCGGGTGTTTCAGGGTGAAGGGGTTCGGGTGTTTTGAGGTGACGGTTTCCTGTGTTTCAGGGTGACGGGGTGCTGGTGTTTCAGGGTGATGGGGTGCTGGTGTTTCAGGGTGATGGGGTGCGGGTGTTTCAGGTTGATGGGGTGCGGGTGTTTCAGGGTGACGGGGTGCGAGTGTTTCAGGGTGATGGGGTGCGAGTGTTTCAGGGTGATGGTGTACGCGTGTTTCAGGGTAATGGGGTGCAGGTGTTTCAGGGTGACGGGGCGCGGGCATTTCAGGGTGACGGGGTGCGGGTGTTTGAGGGTGATGGGGTGCGGGTGTTTCCGGGTGACGGGGTGCGGGTGTTTCAGGGTGAAGGGGTTCGGGTGTTTCGAGGTGACGGTTTCCGGTGTTTCAGGGTGACGGGGTTCGGGTGTTTCAGGGTGAAGGGGTTCGGGTGTTTCAGGGTGACGGGGTCCGGGTGTATCAGGGTGACAAGGTTCAGGTGTTTCGGGGTTACAGGGTGCGAATGTTTCGGGGTGACGGGGTTCGGGTGTTTCAGGGTGACGGGGTTCGGATGTTTGGCGGTGACGGGGTGCGGATGTTTCGAGGTGACGGGGTGCGGGTGTTTCCGGATGACGGTGTACGGGTGTTTCAGGGTAATGGGGTGCAGGTGTTTCAGGGTGACGGGGCGCGGGTGTTTCAGGGTGACGGGGTGTGGGTGTTTCAGTCTGATGGAGTTCGGGTTTTTCCAGGTGACGGGGTTCAGGTGTTACAGGGTGACGGGGTGCGGTTGTTTCGGGTGTTTCAGGGAGACGAGGTGCGGGTGTTTCAGGGTGACGGACTACGGGTGTTTCTGGGTGTTTCGCTAGTTTCTGGGTGACGGGGTTTGGGTGTTTCAGGTGTTTCCGGGTGACGTGGTTCGGATGTTTCCGGGTGACGGTGTACGGGTGTTTCAGGGTAATGGGGTGTGGGTGTTTCAGGGTAATGGGGTGCGGGTCTTTCAGGGTGACGGGGTGCGGGTGTTACAGGGTGACGGGGTGCGGGTGTTTCAGGGTGAAGGGGTTCCGGTGTTTCGAGGTGACGGTTTCCGGTGTTTCAGGGTGACGGGGTTCGGGTGTTTCAGGGTGAAGGGGTTCGGGTGTTTCAGGGTGACGGGGTCCGGGTGTATCAGGGTGACAAGGTTCGGGTGTTTCGGGGTTACAGGGTGCGAATGTTTCGGGGTGACGGGGTTCGGGTGTTTCAGGGTGACGGGGTTCGGGTGTTTCGAGGTGACGGGGTGAGGATGTTTCGCCGTGACGGGGTGTGGATGTTTTGGGGTGACGGGTTTCGGATGTTTCAGGGTGATGGGGTGCGGGTGTTTCCGGATGACGGGGTTCGGATGTTTCAGGGTGACGGTGTACGGGTGTTTCAGGGTAATGGGGTGCAGGTGTTTCAGGGTGACGGGGCGCGGGCATTTCAGGGTGACGGGGTGCGGGTGTTTCAGGGTGATGGGGTGCGGGTGTTTCCGGGTGACGGGGTGCGGGTGTTTCAGGGTGAAGGGGTTCGGGTGTTTCGAGGTGACGGTTTCCGGTGTTTCAGGGTGACGGGGTGCTGGTGTTTCAGGGTGATGGGGTGCTGGTGTTTCAGGGTGATGGGGTGCGGGTGTTTCAGGTTGATGGGGTGCGGGTGTTTCAGGGTGACGGGGTGCGAGTGTTTCAGGGTGATGGGGTGCGAGTGTTTCAGGGTGATGGTGTACGCGTGTTTCAGGGTAATGGGGTGCAGGTGTTTCAGGGTGACGGGGCGCGGGCATTTCAGGGTGACGGGGTGCGGGTGTTTGAGGGTGATGGGGTGCGGGTGTTTCCGGGTGACGGGGTGCGGGTGTTTCAGGGTGATGGGGTGCGGGTGTTTCCGGGTGACGGGGTGCGGGTGTTTCAGGGTGAAGGGGTTCGGGTGTTTCAGGGTGACGGGGCGCGGGCATTTCAGGGTGACGGGGTGCGGGTGTTTGAGGGTGATGGGGTGCGGGTGTTTCCGGGTGACGGGGTGCGGGTGTTTCAGCGTGAAGGGGTTCGGGTGTTTCGAGGTGACGGTTTCCGGTGTTTCAGGGTGACGGGGTTCGGGTGTTTCAGGGTGAAGGGGTTCGGGTGTTTCAGGGTGACGGGGTCCGGGTGTATCAGGGTGACAAGGTTCAGGTGTTTCGGGGTTACAGGGTGCGAATGTTTCGGGGTGACGGGGTTCGGGTGTTTCAGGGTGACGGGGTTCGGATGTTTGGCGGTGACGGGGTGCGGATGTTTCGAGGTGACGGGGTGCGGGTGTTTCCGGATGACGGTGTACGGGTGTTTCAGGGTAATGGGGTGCAGGTGTTTCAGGGTGACGGGGCGCGGGTGTTTCAGGGTGACGGGGTGTGGGTGTTTCAGTCTGATGGAGTTCGGGTTTTTCCAGGTGACGGGGTTCAGGTGTTACAGGGTGACGGGGTGCGGGTGTTTCGGGTGTTTCAGGGAGACGAGGTGCGGGTGTTTCAGGGTGACGGACTACGGGTGTTTCTGGGTGTTTCGCTAGTTTCTGGGTGACGGGGTTTGGGTGTTTCAGGTGTTTCCGGGTGACGTGGTTCGGATGTTTCCGGGTGACGGTGTACGGGTGTTTCAGGGTAATGGGGTGTGGGTGTTTCAGGGTAATGGGGTGCGGGTCTTTCAGGGTGACGGGGTGCGGGTGTTACAGGGTGACGGGGTGCGTGTGTTTCCGGGTGACGTGGTGTGGGTTTTTCAGGGTGACGGGGTGCGGGTGTTTCAGGGTGACGGGGTGTGTGTGTTTCCGGGTGACGTGGTGTGGGTGTTTCAGGGTGACGGGGTGTGGGTGTTTCAGGGTGATGGGGTGCGGGTGTTTCAGGGTGACGGGGTGCGGGTGTTTCAGGGTGACGTGGTGCGGGTGTTTCAGGGTGACGGGGTGCGGGTGTTTCCGGGTGGCATGGTGTGGGTATTTCAGGCTGCCAGGGTGTGGGTGTTTCAGTGTGATGGGGTGTGGGTGTTTTCGGGTGACAGGTTGCGGATGTTTCAGGTGTTTCAGGGTGACGGGGTTTGGGTGTTTCAGGGTGACGGGGTGCGGGTGTTTCTGGGTGAAGGGGTTCGGGTGTTTCAGGGTGATGGGGTGCGCGCGTTTCCGGGTGACGGGTTGCGGGTGTTTCGGCGTGACGGCATGCAGATGTTTTGTGGTGACAGGGTTCGGGTGTTTCCCGGTGACGGGTTTCAGGTGTTTCAGGTTGACGAGGTGCGGGTGTTTCGGGTGTTTCAGGGTGACGGGGCTCGGTCTTTCATGGTGTTTCAGGAGTTTCCGGGTAATGGGGTGCAGGTGTTTCAGGGTGACGGGGTGCGGGTGTTTCAGGGTGATGGGGTGCGGGTGTTTCAGGGTGATGGGGTGTGGGTGTTTCAGGGTGACAGGGTGTGGGTGTATCGGGGTGACGGGGTGCAGGTGTTTTGGGTGTTTCAGGGTGATGGGGTTCGGGTGCTTCAGGGTTACAGGGTGTGAGTGTTTTGGGTGTATAAGGGTGAAGGGGTTCGGGTGCTTCCGGGTGACGGGGTTTGGGTGTTTAGCGGTGACGGGGTGCGGGTGTTTCGGGTGTTTCACGGTGATGGGGTGTGAGTGTTTCAGGGTGAAGTGGTTCGGGTGCTTCCGGGTGATGGGGTGTGGGTGTTTCGGGGAGCGGGTGTTTCAGGGTGACAGGGTTTGGGTGTTGCAGGGTGACGGGGTGTGGGTGTTTCGGGGTGCGGGTGTTTCGGGTGTATCAGGGTGTCGGGGTGTGGGTGTTTCAGAGTGATGGGGTGCAGGTGTTTCGGGATGACAGGGTGTAGGTGATTCGGGGTGATGGGGTGCGGGTGTGTCGAGTGTTTCAGGGTGTCGGGGTGTGAGTGTTTCAGGATGATGGGGTACGGGTGTTTCGGGTGTTTCCAAGTGACGGGTTGTGGGTGTATCCGGGAGACGGGTTGCGGGTGTATCGGGAGTTTCAGGGTGATTGGGTGCGGGTGTTTCGGGTTTTTCAGGGTGACGGGGTACGGGTGTTTCGGGTGATTCTGGGTGACGGGTTGCTGGTGTTTCCAGGTGACGGGTTGTGTGTATATTGGGTTTGAGGGTGACGGGGTGCGGGCATTTCAGGTGTTTCAGAGTGACGGGGTGTGGGTGTTTCGAGGTGATGGGGTTTGGGTGTTTCGGCTGTTTCAGTGTGACGGGGTGTGGGTGTTTCGGGTGTTTCAGAGTGACGGGGTTCGGGTGTTATGGGTGTTTCGGTGTGACAGGGTGTGGGTGCTTCGGGTGTTTCAGAGTGACGGGGTGCGGGTGTTTCGAGGTGATGGGGTTTGGGTGTTTTGGGTGTTTCAGAGTGACGGGGTGCGGGTGTTTCGAGGTGATGGGGTTTGGGTGTTTTGGGTGTTTCAGGGTGATGGGGTGCGGGTGTTTCGGGGTGATGGGGTTTGGGTGTTTCGGGTGTTTCAGGGTGACGGGGTGCGGGTGTTTCGAGGTGATGGGGTTTGGGTGTTTCGGGTGTTTCAGGGTGACGGGGTGCGGGTGTTTCGAGGTGATGGGGTTTGGGTGTTTCGGGTGTTTCAGGGTGACGGGGTGCGGGTGTTTCGAGGTGATGGGGTTTGGGTGTTTCGGGTGTTTCAGGGTGACGGGGTGTGGGTGTTTCGAGGTGATGGGGTTTGTGTGTTTCGGGTGTTTCAGGGTGACGGGGTGCGGGTGTTACAGGGTGACGGGGTGCGTGTGTTTCCGGGTGACGTGGTGTGGGTGTTTCAGGGTGACGGGGTGCGGGTGTTTCAGGGTGACGGGGTGTGTGTGTTTCCGGGTGACGTGGTGTGGGTGTTTCAGGGTGATGGGGTGTGGGTGTTTCAGGGTGATGGGGTGCGGGTGTTTCAGGGTGACGGGGTGCGGGTGTTTCAGGGTGACGTGGTGTGGGTGTTTCAGGGTGACGGGGTGCGGGTGTTTCCGGGTGGCGTGGTGTGGGTATTTCAGGCTGCCAGGGTGTGGGTGTTTCAGTGTGATGGGGTGTGGGTGTTTTCGGGTGACAGGTTGCGGATGTTTCAGGTGTTTCAGGGTGACGGGGTTTGGGTGTTTCAGGGTGACGGGGTGCGGGTGTTTCTGGGTGAAGGGGTTCGGGTGTTTCAGGGTGACGGGTTGCGGGTGTTTCATGGTTTTGGGTGTTTCAGGGTGATGGGGTGCGGGTGTTTCAGGGTGACGGTGTGTGAGTGTTTCAGGGTGACGGGGTTCGGGTGTTTCAGGGTGATGAGGTGCCGGTGTTTCCGGGTGACGGGGTGCGGATGTTTCGGGTTGACGGGGTGCGGGTTTTTCCAGGTGATGGAGTGCGAGTGTTCCGGGTGTTTCAGTGTGACAGTGTTGTGGGTGTTTCAGGCTGATGGGGTTCGGGTGTTTCAGGGTGACGGGGTTCGGTTGTTTCAGGGTGACGATGTGCGGGTGTTTCAGGGTGACGGGGTTCGGGTGTTTCGGGGTGACGTGGTGCGGATGTTTCGGGGTGATGGGGTTCGGGTGTTTCAGGGTGACGGGGTTCGGATGTTTAAGGTTGACGAGGTGCGGGTGTTTTGGGGTGACGGGGTGCGGGTGTTTCGGGGTAATGGGGTGCGGGCGTTTCAGGGTAATGGGGTGCGGGTGTTTCGGGGTGAAAGGGATCGGGTGTCTCAGGGTGACGGGATTTGGGTGTTTCAGGGTGACGGGGTTCGGGTGTTTCGTGGTGACGGGGTGCGGGTATTTCGGGGTGACGGTGTATGGGTGTTTTGGGGTGACGGGGTGCGGGTGTTTCAGGGTGACGGGGTGCGGGTGTTTTGGGGTAATGGGGTGCGGGAGTTTCGGGGTGACGGGGTTCGGGTGTTTCGGGGTGACGGGGTTCGGGTGTTTTGGGGTGACGCGGTGCGGGTGTTTCGGGGTGACAGGGTGCGGGTGTTTCGGGGTGACGGGGAGCGGGTGTTTCGGTTTGACAGGGATCGGGTGTATCAGGGTGACGGGATTCGGATGTTTCAGGGTGACGGGGTTCGGGTGTTTCAGGGTGACGGGGTGCGGGTGTTTCGGGGTGACGGGGTATGAGTGTTTCGGTGTGACAGGGTGCGGGTGTTTCGGGTGTTTCAGAGTGACGGGGTGCGGGTCTTTCAAGGTGATGGGGTTTGTGTGTGTCGGGTGTATCAGGGTGACAAGGTTCAGGTGTTTCGGGGTTACAGGGTGCGAATGTTTCAGGGTGAAGGGGTTCGGGTGTTTCAGGGTGATGGGGTGCGGGTGTTTCAGGGTGATGGGGTGCGGGTGTTTCAGTGTGATGGGGTGCAGGTGTTTCAGGGTGATGGGGTGTGGGTGTTTCAGGGTGACGGGGTGCTGGTGTTTCAGGGTGACGGGGTGCGAGAGTTTCAGGGTGACGGGGTGCGGGTGTTGCCGGATGACGGGGTGCGGGTGTTTCCGGGTGACGGGGTTCGGATGTTTCAGGGTGACGGTGTACGTGTGTTTCAGGGTAATGGGGTGCAGGTGTTTCAGGGTGACGGGGCGCGGGCATTTCAGGGTGACGGGGTGCGGGTGTTTGAGGGTGATGGGGTGCGGGTGTTTGCGGGTGACGGGGTGCGGGTGTTTCAGGGTGAAGGGGTTCCGGTGTTTCGAGGTGACGGTTTCCGGTGTTTCAGGGTGACGGGGTTCGGGTGTTTCAGGGTGAAGGGGTTCGGGTGTTTCAGGGTGACGGGGTCCGGGTGTATCAGGGTGACAAGGTTCGGGTGTTTCGGGGTTACAGGGTGCGAATGTTTCGGGGTGACGGGATTCGGGTGTTTCAGGGTGACGGGGTTCGGGTGTTTCGAGGTGACGGGGTGAGGATGTTTCGCCGTGACGGGGTGTGGATGTTTTGGGGTGACGGGTTTCGGATGTTTCAGGGTGATGGGGTGCGGGTGTTTCCGGATGACGGGGTTCGGATGTTTCAGGGTGATGGTGTACGGGTGTTTCAGGGTAATGGGGTGCAGGTGTTTCAGGGTGACGGGGCGCGGGCATTTCAGGGTGACGGGGTGCGGGTGTTTCAGGGTGATGGGGTGCGGGTGTTTCCGGGTGACGGGGTGCGGGTGTTTCAGGGTGAAGGGGTTCGGGTGTTTCGAGGTGACGGTTTCCGGTGTTTCAGGGTGACGGGGTGCTGGTGTTTCAGGGTGACGGGGTGCTGGTGTTTCAGGGTGACGGGGTGCGGGTGTTTCGGGATAATGGGGTGCGGGTGTTTCAGGGTGACGGGGTGCGAGTGTTTCAGGGTGATGGGGTGCGAGTGTTTCAGGGTGATGGGGTGCGGGTGTTTCAGGGTGATGGGGTGCGGGTGTTTCAGGGTGATGGGGTGCGGGTGTTTCAGGGTGATGGGGTGCGGGTGTTTCAGGGTGATGGGGTGCGGGTGTTTCAGTGTGATGGGGTGCAGGTGTTTCAGGGTGATGGGGTGTGGGTGTTTCAGGGTGACGGGGTGCTGGTGTTTCAGGGTGACGGGGTGCGAGTGTTTCAGGGTGACGGGGTGCGGGTGTTGCCGGATGACGGGGTGCGGGTGTTTCCGGGTGACGGGGTTCGGATGTTTCAGGGTGACGGTGTACGTGTGTTTCAGGGTAATGGGCTGCAGGTGTTTCAGGGTGAAGGGGTTCCGGTGTTTCGAGGTGACGGTTTCCGGTGTTTCAGGGTGACGGGGTTCGGGTGTTTCAGGGTGAAGGGGTTCGGGTGTTTCAGGGTGACGGGGTCCGGGTGTATCAGGGTGACAAGGTTCGGGTGTTTCGGGGTTACAGGGTGCAAATGTTTCGGGGTGACGGGGTTCGGGTGTTTCAGGGTGACGGGGTTCGGGTGTTTCGAGGTGACGGGGTGAGGATGTTTCGCCGTGACGGGGTGTGGATGTTTTGGGGTGACGGGGTTCGGATGTTTCAGGGTGATGGGGTGCGGGTGTTTCCGGATGACGGGGTTCGGATGTTTCAGGGTGACGGTGTACGGGTGTTTCAGGGTAATGGGGTGCAGGTGTTTCAGGGTGACGGGGCGCGGGCATTTCAGGGTGACGGGGTGCGGGTGTTTCAGGGTGATGGGGTGCGGGTGTTTCCGGGTGACGGGGTGCAGGTGTTTCAGGGTGAAGGGGTTCGGGTGTTTCGAGGTGATGGTTTCCGGTGTTTCAGGGTGACGGGGTTCGGATGTTTGGCGGTGACGGGGTGCGGATGTTTCGAGGTGACGGGGTGCGGGTGTTTCCGGATGACGGTGTACGGGTGTTTCAGGGTAATGGGGTGCAGGTGTTTCAGGGTGACGGGGCGCGGGTGTTTCAGGGTGACGGGGTGTGGGTGTTTCAGTCTGATGGAGTTCGGGTTTTTCCAGGTGACGGGGTTCAGGTGTTACAGGCTGACGGGGTGCGGGTGTTTCGGGTGTTTCAGGGAGACGAGGTGCGGGTGTTTCAGGGTGACGGACTACGGGTGTTTCTGGGTGTTTCGCTAGTTTCTGGGTGACGGGGTTTGGGTGTTTCAGGTGTTTCCGGGTGACGTGGTTCGGATGTTTCCGGGTGACGGTGTACGGGTGTTTCAGGGTAATGGGGTGTGGGTGTTTCAGGGTAATGGGGTGCGGGTCTTTCAGGGTGACGGGGTGCGGGTGTTACAGGGTGACAGGGTGCGTGTGTTTCCGGGTGACGTGGTGTGGGTGTTTCAGGGTGACGGGGTGCGGGTGTTTCAGGGTGACGGGGTGTGTGTGTTTCCGGGTGACGTGGTGTGGGTGTTTCAGGGTGATGGGGTGTGGGTGTTTCAGGGTGATGGGGTGCGGGTGTTTCAGGGTGACGGGGTGCGGGTGTTTCAGGGTGACGTGGTGTGGGTGTTTCAGGGTGACGGGGTGCGGGTGTTTCCGGGTGGCGTGGTGTGGGTATTTCAGGCTGCCAGGGTGTGGGTGTTTCAGTGTGATGGGGTGTGGGTGTTTTCGGGTGACAGGTTGCGGATGTTTCAGGTGTTTCAGGGTGACGGGGTTTGGGTGTTTCAGGGTGACGGGGTGCGGGTGTTTCTGGGTGAAGGGGTTCGGGTGTTTCAGGGTGACGGGTTGCGGGTGTTTCATGGTTTTGGGTGTTTCAGGGTGATGGGGTGCGGGTGTTTCAGGGTGACGGTGTGTGAGTGTTTCAGGGTGACGGGGTTCGGGTGTTTCAGGGTGATGAGGTGCCGGTGTTTCCGGGTGACGGGGTGCGGATGTTTCGGGTTGACGGGGTGCGGGTTTTTCCAGGTGATGGAGTGCGAGTGTTCCGGGTGTTTCAGTGTGACAGTGTTGTGGGTGTTTCAGGCTGATGGGGTTCGGGTGTTTCAGGGTGACGGGGTTCGGTTGTTTCAGGGTGACGATGTGCGGGTGTTTCAGGGTGACGGGGTTCGGGTGTTTCGGGGTGACGTGGTGCGGATGTTTCGGGGTGATGGGGTTCGGGTGTTTCAGGGTGACGGGGTTCGGATGTTTAAGGTTGACGAGGTGCGGGTGTTTTGGGGTGACGGGGTGCGGGTGTTTCGGGGTAATGGGGTGCGGGCGTTTCAGGGTAATGGGGTGCGGGTGTTTCGGGGTGAAAGGGATCGGGTGTCTCAGGGTGACGGGATTTGGGTGTTTCAGGGTGACGGGGTTCGGGTGTTTCGTGGTGACGGGGTGCGGGTATTTCGGGGTGACGGTGTATGAATGTTTTGGGGTGACGGGGTGCGGGTGTTTCAGGGTGACGGGGTGCGGGTGTTTTGGGGTAATGGGGTGCGGGAGTTTCGGGGTGACGGGGTTCGGGTGTTTCGGGGTGACGGGGTTCGGGTGTTTTGGGGTGACGCGGTGCGGGTGTTTCGGGGTGACAGGGTGCGGGTGTTTCGGGGTGACGGGGAGCGGGTGTTTCGGTTTGACAGGGATCGGGTGTATCAGGGTGACGGGATTCGGATGTTTCAGGGTGACGGGGTTCGGGTGTTTCAGGGTGACGGGGTGCGGGTGTTTCGGGGTGACGGGGTATGAGTGTTTCGGTGTGACAGGGTGCGGGTGTTTCGGGTGTTTCAGAGTGACGGGGTGCGGGTCTTTCAAGGTGATGGGGTTTGTGTGTGTCGGGTGTATCAGGGTGACAAGGTTCAGGTGTTTCGGGGTTACAGGGTGCGAATGTTTCAGGGTGAAGGGGTTCGGGTGTTTCAGGGTGACGGGGTTCGGGTGTTTCGAGGTGACGGGGTGCGGATGTTTGGCGGTGACGTGGTGCAGATGTTTTGGGGTGACGAGGTTCGGATGTTTCAGGGTGATGGGGTGCTGGTGTTTCAGGGTGATGGGGTGCGGGTGTTTCAGGGTGACGGGGTGCGAGTGTTTCAGGGTGATGGGGTGCGAGTGTTTCAGGGTGATGGGGTGTGGGTGTTTCAGGGTGACGGGGTGCGGGTGTTTCAGGGTGACGGGGTGCGGGTGTTTCAGGGTGACGGGGTGCGGGTGTTTCAGGGTGACGGGGTGCGGGTGTTTCAGGGTGATGGGGTGCGAGTGTTTCAGGGTGACGGGGTGCTGGTGTTTCAGGGTGATGGGGTGCTGGTGTTTCAGGGTGATGGGGTGCGGGTGTTTCAGGGTGATGGGGTGCGGGTGTTTCAGGGTGATGGGGTGCGAGTGTTTCAGGGTGATGGGGTGCAGGTGTTTCAGGGTCATGGGGTGCGGGTGTTTCAGGGTGAGGGGGTGCTGGTGTTTCAGGGTGATGGGGTGCGAGTGTTTCAGGGTGACGGGGTGCGGGTGTTGCCGGATGACGGGGTGCGGGTGTTTCCGGGTGACGGGGTTCGGATGTTTCAGGGTGATGGTGTACGCGTGTTTCAGGGTAATGGGGTGCAGGTGTTTCAGGGTGACGGGGCGCGGGCATTTCAGGGTGACGGGGTGCGGGTGTTTCAGGGTGATGGGGTGCGGGTGTTTCCGGGTGACGGGGTGCGGGTGTTTCAGGGTGAAGGGGTTCGGGTGTTTCGAGGTGACGGTTTCCGGTGTTTCAGGGTGACGGGGTTCGGGTGTTTCAGGGTGAAGGGGTTCGGGTGTTTCAGGGTGACGGGGTCCGGGTGTATCAGGGTGACAAGGTTCAGGTGTTTCGGGGTTACAGGGTGCGAATGTTTCGGGGTGACGGGGTTCGGGTGTTTCAGGGTGACGGGGTTCGGATGTTTGGCGGTGACGGGGTGCGGATGTTTCGAGGTGACGGGGTGCGGGTGTTTCCGGATGACGGTGTACGGGTGTTTCAGGGTAATGGGGTGCAGGTGTTTCAGGGTGACGGGGCGCGGGTGTTTCAGGGTGACGGGGTGTGGATGTTTCAGTCTGATGGAGTTCGGGTTTTTCCAGGTGACGGGGTTCAGGTGTTACAGGCTGACGGGGTGCGGGTGTTTCGGGTGTTTCAGGGAGACGAGGTGCGGGTGTTTCAGGGTGACGGACTACGGGTGTTTCTGGGTGTTTCGCTAGTTTCTGGGTGACGGGGTTTGGGTGTTTCAGGTGTTTCCGGGTGACGTGGTTCGGATGTTTCCGGGTGACGGTGTACGGGTGTTTCAGGGTAATGGGGTGTGGGTGTTTCAGGGTAATGGGGTGCGGGTGTTACAGGGTGACGGGGTGCGTGTGTTTCCGGGTGACGTGGTGTGGGTGTTTCAGGGTGACGGGGTGCGGGTGTTTCAGGGTGACGGGGTGTGTGTGTTTCCGGGTGACGTGGTGTGGGTGTTTCAGGGTGATGGGGTGTGGGTGTTTCAGGGTGATGGGGTGCGGGTGTTTCAGGGTGACGGGGTGCGGGTGTTTCAGGGTGACGTGGTGTGGGTGTTTCAGGGTGACGGGGTGCGGGTGTTTCCGGGTGGCGTGGTGTGGGTATTTCAGGCTGCCAGGGTGTGGGTGTTTCAGTGTGATGGGGTGTGGGTGTTTTCGGGTGACAGGTTGCGGATGTTTCAGGTGTTTCAGGGTGACGGGGTTTGGGTGTTTCAGGGTGACGGGGTGCGGGTGTTTCTGGGTGAAGGGGTTCGGGTGTTTCAGGGTGACGGGTTGCGGGTGTTTCATGGTTTTGGGTGTTTCAGGGTGACGGTGTGTGAGTGTTTCAGGGTGACGGGGTTCGGGTGTTTCAGGGTGATGAGGTGCCGGTGTTTCTGGGTGACGGGGTGCGGATGTTTCGGGTTGACGGGGTGCGGATGTTTCGGGTTGACGGGGTGCGGGTTTTTCCAGGTGATGGAGTGCGAGTGTTCCGGGTGTTTCAGTGTGACAGTGTTGTGGGTGTTTCAGGCTGATGGGGTTCGGGTGTTTCAGGGTGACGGGGTTCGGTTGTTTCAGGGTGACGATGTGCGGGTGTTTCAGGGTGACGGGGTTCGGGTGTTTCGGGGTGACGTGGTGCGGATGTTTCGGGGTGATGGGGTTCGGGTGTTTCAGGGTGACGGGGTTCGGATGTTTAAGGTTGACGAGGTGCGGGTGTTTTGGGGTGACGGGGTGCGGGTGTTTCGGGGTAATGGGGTGCGGGTGTTTCAGGGTAATGGGGTGCGGGTGTTTCGGGGTGAAAGGGATCGGGTGTCTCAGGGTGACGGGATTTGGGTGTTTCAGGGTGACGGGGTTCGGGTGTTTCGTGGTGACGGGGTGCGGGTATTTCGGGGTGACGGTGTATGGGTGTTTTGGGGTGACGGGGTGCGGGTGTTTCAGGGTGACGGGGTGCGGGTGTTTTGGGGTAATGGGGTGCGGGAGTTTCGGGGTGACGGGGTTCGGGTGTTTCGGGGTGACGGGGTTCGGGTGTTTTGGGGTGACGCGGTGCGGGTGTTTCGGGGTGACAGGGTGCGGGTGTTTCGGGGTGACGGGGTGCGGGTGTTTCGGTTTGACAGGGATCGGGTGTATCAGGGTGACGGGATTCGGATGTTTCAGGGTGACGGGGTTCGGGTGTTTCAGGGTGACGGGGTGCGGGTGTTTCGGGGTGACGGGGTATGAGTGTTTCGGTGTGACAGGGTGCGGGTGTTTCGGGTGTTTCAGAGTGACGGGGTGCGGGTCTTTCAAGGTGATGGGGTTTGTGTGTGTCGGGTGTATCAGGGTGACAAGGTTCAGGTGTTTCGGGGTTACAGGGTGCGAATGTTTCAGGGTGAAGGGGTTCGGGTGTTTCAGGGTGACGGGGTTCGGGTGTTTCGAGGTGACGGGGTGCGGATGTTTGGCGGTGACGTGGTGCAGATGTTTTGGGGTGACGAGGTTCGGATGTTTCAGGGTGATGGGGTGCTGGTGTTTCAGGGTGATGGGGTGCGGGTGTTTCAGGGTGACGGGGTGCGAGTGTTTCAGGGTGATGGGGTGCGAGTGTTTCAGGGTGATGGGGTGTGGGTGTTTCAGGGTGACGGGGTGCGGGTGTTTCAGGGTGACGGGGTGCGGGTGTTTCAGGGTGACGGGGTGCGAGTGTTTCAGGGTGACGGGGTGCTGGTGTTTCAGGGTGATGGGGTGTGGGTGTTTCAGGGTGACGGGGTGCTTGTGTTTCAGGGTGACGGGGTGCGAGTGTTTCAGGGTGACGGGGTGCGGGTGTTGCCGGATGACGGGGTGCGGGTGTTGCCGGATGACGGGGTGCGGGTGTTTCCGGGTGACGGGGTTCGGATGTTTCAGGGTGACGGTGTACGTGTGTTTCAGGGTAATGGGGTGCAGGTGTTTCAGGGTGACGGGGCGCGGGCATTTCAGGGTGACGGGGTGCGGGTGTTTGAGGGTGATGGGGTGCGGGTGTTTCCGGGTGACGGGGTGCGGGTGTTTCAGGGTGAAGGGGTTCCGGTGTTTCGAGGTGACGGTTTCCGGTGTTTCAGGGTGACGGGGTTCGGGTGTTTCAGGGTGAAGGGGTTCGGGTGTTTCAGGGTGACGGGGTCCGGGTGTATCAGGGTGACAAGGTTCGGGTGTTTCGGGGTTACAGGGTGCGAATGTTTCGGGGTGACGGGGTTCGGGTGTTTCAGGGTGACGGGGTTCGGGTGTTTCGAGGTGACGGGGTGAGGATGTTTCGCCGTGACGGGGTGTGGATGTTTTGGGGTGACGGGTTTCGGATGTTTCAGGGTGATGGGGTGCGGGTGTTTCCGGATGACGGGGTTCGGATGTTTCAGGGTGACGGTGTACGGGTGTTTCAGGGTAATGGGGTGCAGGTGTTTCAGGGTGACGGGGCGCGGGCATTTCAGGGTGACGGGGTGCGGGTGTTTCAGGGTGATGGGGTGCGGGTGTTTCCGGGTGACGGGGTGCGGGTGTTTCAGGGTGAAGGGGTTCGGGTGTTTCGAGGTGACGGTTTCCGGTGTTTCAGGGTGACGGGGTGCTGGTGTTTCAGGGTGATGGGGTGCTGGTGTTTCAGGGTGATGGGGTGCGGGTGTTTCAGGTTGATGGGGTGCGGGTGTTTCAGGGTGACGGGGTGCGAGTGTTTCAGGGTGATGGGGTGCGAGTGTTTCAGGGTGATGGTGTACGCGTGTTTCAGGGTAATGGGGTGCAGGTGTTTCAGGGTGACGGGGCGCGGGCATTTCAGGGTGACGGGGTGCGGGTGTTTGAGGGTGATGGGGTGCGGGTGTTTCCGGGTGACGGGGTGCGGGTGTTTCAGGGTGATGGGGTGCGGGTGTTTCCGGGTGACGGGGTGCGGGTGTTTCAGGGTGAAGGGGTTCGGGTGTTTCAGGGTGACGGGGCGCGGGCATTTCAGGGTGACGGGGTGCGGGTGTTTGAGGGTGATGGGGTGCGGGTGTTTCCGGGTGACGGGGTGCGGGTGTTTCAGGGTGAAGGGGTTCGGGTGTTTCGAGGTGACGGTTTCCGGTGTTTCAGGGTGACGGGGTTCGGGTGTTTCAGGGTGAAGGGGTTCGGGTGTTTCAGGGTGACGGGGTCCGGGTGTATCAGGGTGACAAGGTTCAGGTGTTTCGGGGTTACAGGGTGCGAATGTTTCGGGGTGACGGGGTTCGGGTGTTTCAGGGTGACGGGGTTCGGATGTTTGGCGGTGACGGGGTGCGGATGTTTCGAGGTGACGGGGTGTGGGTGTTTCAGTCTGATGGAGTTCGGGTTTTTCCAGGTGACGGGGTTCAGGTGTTACAGGGTGACGGGGTGCGGGTGTTTCGGGTGTTTCAGGGAGACGAGGTGCGGGTGTTTCAGGGTGACGGACTACGGGTGTTTCTGGGTGTTTCGCTAGTTTCTGGGTGACGGGGTTTGGGTGTTTCAGGTGTTTCCGGGTGACGTGGTTCGGATGTTTCCGGGTGACGGTGTACGGGTGTTTCAGGGTAATGGGGTGTGGGTGTTTCAGGGTAATGGGGTGCGGGTCTTTCAGGGTGACGGGGTGCGGGTGTTACAGGGTGACGGGGTGCGGGTGTTTCAGGGTGAAGGGGTTCCGGTGTTTCGAGGTGACGGTTTCCGGTGTTTCAGGGTGACGGGGTTCGGGTGTTTCAGGGTGAAGGGGTTCGGGTGTTTCAGGGTGACGGGGTCCGGGTGTATCAGGGTGACAAGGTTCGGGTGTTTCGGGGTTACAGGGTGCAAATGTTTCGGGGTGACGGGGTTCGGGTGTTTCAGGGTGACGGGGTTCGGGTGTTTCGAGGTGACGGGGTGAGGATGTTTCGCCGTGACGGGGTGTGGATGTTTTGGGGTGACGGGTTTCGGATGTTTCAGGGTGATGGGGTGCGGGTGTTTCCGGATGACGGGGTTCGGATGTTTCAGGGTGACGGTGTACGGGTGTTTCAGGGTAATGGGGTGCAGGTGTTTCAGGGTGACGGGGCGCGGGCATTTCAGGGTGACGGGGTGCGGGTGTTTCAGGGTGATGGGGTGCGGGTGTTTCCGGGTGACGGGGTGCGGGTGTTTCAGGGTGAAGGGGTTCGGGTGTTTCGAGGTGACGGTTTCCGGTGTTTCAGGGTGACGGGGTGCTGGTGTTTCAGGGTGATGGGGTGCTGGTGTTTCAGGGTGATGGGGTGCGGGTGTTTCAGGTTGATGGGGTGCGGGTGTTTCAGGGTGACGGGGTGCGAGTGTTTCAGGGTGATGGGGTGCGAGTGTTTCAGGGTGATGGTGTACGCGTGTTTCAGGGTAATGGGGTGCAGGTGTTTCAGGGTGACGGGGCGCGGGCATTTCAGGGTGACGGGGTGCGGGTGTTTGAGGGTGATGGGGTGCGGGTGTTTCCGGGTGACGGGGTGCGGGTGTTTCAGGGTGATGGGGTGCGGGTGTTTCAGGGTGACGGGGTGCGGGTGTTTCAGGGTGAAGGGGTTCGGGTGTTTCAGGGTGACGGGGCGCGGGCATTTCAGGGTGACGGGGTGCGGGTGTTTGAGGGTGATGGGGTGCGGGTGTTTCCGGGTGACGGGGTGCGGGTGTTTCAGGGTGAAGGGGTTCGGGTGTTTCGAGGTGACGGTTTCCGGTGTTTCAGGGTGACGGGGTTCGGGTGTTTCAGGGTGAAGGGGTTCGGGTGTTTCAGGGTGACGGGGTCCGGGTGTATCAGGGTGACAAGGTTCAGGTGTTTCGGGGTTACAGGGTGCGAATGTTTCGGGGTGACGGGGTTCGGGTGTTTCAGGGTGACGGGGTTCGGATGTTTGGCGGTGACGGGGTGCGGATGTTTCGAGGTGACGGGGTGCGGGTGTTTCCGGATGACGGTGTACGGGTGTTTCAGGGTAATGGGGTGCAGGTGTTTCAGGGTGACGGGGCGCGGGTGTTTCAGGGTGACGGGGTGTGGGTGTTTCAGTCTGATGGAGTTCGGGTTTTTCCAGGTGACGGGGTTCAGGTGTTACAGGGTGACGGGGTGCGGGTGTTTCGGGTGTTTCAGGGAGACGAGGTGCGGGTGTTTCAGGGTGACGGACTACGGGTGTTTCTGGGTGTTTCGCTAGTTTCTGGGTGACGGGGTTTGGGTGTTTCAGGTGTTTCCGGGTGACGTGGTTCGGATGTTTCCGGGTGACGGTGTACGGGTGTTTCAGGGTAATGGGGTGTGGGTGTTTCAGGGTAATGGGGTGCGGGTCTTTCAGGGTGACGGGGTGCGGGTGTTACAGGGTGACGGCGTGCGTGTGTTTCCGGGTGACGTGGTGTGGGTGTTTCAGGGTGACGGGGTGCGGGTGTTTCAGGGTGACGGGGTGTGTGTGTTTCCGGGTGACGTGGTGTGGGTGTTTCAGGGTGACGGGGTGTGGGTGTTTCAGGGTGATGGGGTGCGGGTGTTTCAGGGTGACGGGGTGCGGGTGTTTCAGGGTGACGTGGTGCGGGTGTTTCAGGGTGACGGGGTGCGGGTGTTTCCGGGTGGCATGGTGTGGGTATTTCAGGCTGCCAGGGTGTGGGTGTTTCAGTGTGATGGGGTGTGGGTGTTTTCGGGTGACAGGTTGCGGATGTTTCAGGTGTTTCAGGGTGACGGGGTTTGGGTGTTTCAGGGTGACGGGGTGCGGGTGTTTCTGGGTGAAGGGGTTCGGGTGTTTCAGGGTGATGGGGTGCGCGCGTTTCCGGGTGACGGGTTGCGGGTGTTTCGGCGTGACGGCATGCAGATGTTTTGTGGTGACAGGGTTCGGGTGTTTCCGGGTGACGGGTTTCAGGTGTTTCAGGTTGACGAGGTGCGGGTGTTTCGGGTGTTTCAGGGTGACGGGGCTCGGTCTTTCATGGTGTTTCAGGAGTTTCCGGGTAATGGGGTGCAGGTGTTTCAGGGTGACGGGGTGCGGGTGTTTCAGGGTGATGTGGTGCGGGTGTTTCAGGGTGATGGGGTGTGGGTGTTTCAGGGTGACAGGGTGGGGGTGTATCGGGGTGACGGGGTGCAGGTGTTTTGGGTGTTTCAGGGTGATGGGGTTCGGGTGCTTCAGGGTTACAGGGTGTGAGTGTTTTGGGTGTATAAGGGTGAAGGGGTTCGGGTGCTTCCGGGTGACGGGGTTTGGGTGTTTAGCGGTGACGGGGTGCGGGTGTTTCGGGTGTTTCACGGTGATGGGGTGTGAGTGTTTCAGGGTGAAGTGGTTCGGGTGCTTCCGGGTGATGGGGTGTGGGTGTTTCGGGGAGCGGGTGTTTCAGGGTGACAGGGTTTGGGTGTTGCAGGGTGACGGGGTGTGGGTGTTTCGGGGTGCGGGTGTTTCGGGTGTATCAGGGTGTCGGGGTGTGGGTGTTTCAGAGTGATGGGGTGCAGGTGTTTCGGGATGACAGGGTGTAGGTGATTCGGGGTGATGGGGTGCGGGTGTGTCGAGTGTTTCAGGGTGTCGGGGTGTGAGTGTTTCAGGATGATGGGGTACGGGTGTTTCGGGTGTTTCCAAGTGACGGGTTGTGGGTGTATCCGGGAGACGGGTTGCGGGTGTATCGGGAGTTTCAGGGTGATTGGGTGCGGGTGTTTCGGGTTTTTCAGGGTGACGGGGTACGGGTGTTTCGGGTGATTCTGGGTGACGGGTTGCTGGTGTTTCCAGGTGACGGGTTGTGTGTATATTGGGTTTGAGGGTGACGGGGTGCGGGCATTTCAGGTGTTTCAGAGTGACGGGGTGTGGGTGTTTCGAGGTGATGGGGTTTGGGTGTTTCGGCTGTTTCAGTGTGACGGGGTGTGGGTGTTTCGGGTGTTTCAGAGTGACGGGGTTCGGGTGTTATGGGTGTTTCGGTGTGACAGGGTGTGGGTGCTTCGGGTGTTTCAGAGTGACGGGGTGCGGGTGTTTCGAGGTGATGGGGTTTGGGTGTTTTGGGTGTTTCAGAGTGACGGGGTGCGGGTGTTTCGAGGTGATGGGGTTTGGGTGTTTTGGGTGTTTCAGGGTGATGGGGTGCGGGTGTTTCGGGGTGATGGGGTTTGGGTGTTTCGGGTGTTTCAGGGTGACGGGGTGCGGGTGTTTCGAGGTGATGGGGTTTGGGTGTTTCGGCTGTTTCAGTGTGACGGGGTGTGGGTGTTTCGGGTGTTTCAGAGTGACGGGGTTCGGGTGTTATGGGTGTTTCGGTGTGACAGGGTGTGGGTGCTTCGGGTGTTTCAGAGTGACGGGGTGCGGGTGTTTCGAGGTGATGGGGTTTGGGTGTTTTGGGTGTTTCAGAGTGACGGGGTGCGGGTGTTTCGAGGTGATGGGGTTTGGGTGTTTTGGGTGTTTCAGGGTGATGGGGTGCGGGTGTTTCGGGGTGATGGGGTTTGGGTGTTTCGGGTGTTTCAGGGTGACGGGGTGCGGGTGTTTCGAGGTGATGGGGTTTGGGTGTTTCGGGTGTTTCAGGGTGACGGGGTGCAGGTGTTTCGAGGTGATGGGGTTTGGGTGTTTCGGGTGTTTCAGGGTGACGGGGTGCGGGTGTTTCGAGGTGATGGGGTTTGGGTGTTTCGGGTGTTTCAGGGTGACGGGGTGTGGGTGTTTCGAGGTGATGGGGTTTGTGTGTTTCGGGTGTTTCAGGGTGACGGGGTGTGAGTGTTTCGGATGTTTCAGATTGACGGGGTTGGGATGTTATGGGTGTTTCGGTGTGACAGGGTGTGGGTGTTTCGGGTGTTTCAGAGTGACGGGGTGCGGGTGTTTTAGAGGTGATGGGGTTTGCGTGTGTCGGGTGTTTCAGAGTGACGGGGTTCGGGTGTTATGGGTGTTTCGGTGTGACAGGGTGTGGGTGTTTCGGGTGTTTCAGAGTGACGGGGTGTGGGTGTTTCGAGGTGATGGGGTTTGGGTGTGTCGGGTGTTTCAGGGTGACGGGGTGCGGGTGTTTTGGTGTGACGGGATGCGGGTGTTTCGAGGTGATGGGGTTTGGGTGTTTCGGGTATTTCAGGGTGACAGTGTGTGGGTGTTTTGGGTGTTTCAGGGTGATGGGGTTCGGGTGTTTCAGGGTGACGGGGTTCGGGTGTTTCAGGGTGACGGGGTGCGGGTGTTTCGGGGTGACGGGGTGCGGGTCTTTCGGGAGTTTCAGGGTGATGGTGTGGGGGTGTTTCAGGGTGACGAGGTGCGGGTGTTTCAGGGTGACGGGGTTCGGGTGTTTCAGGATGATGAGGTGCGGGTGTTTCCGGGTGACGGGGTGCGGGTGTTTCAGGGTGATGGGGTTTGGGTGTTTCAGGGTGACGATGTGCGGGTGTTTCAGGGTGACGGTTTCGGGTGTTTCGGGGTGACGTGGTGCGGATGTTTCGGGGTGACGGGGTTCGGGTGTTTCAGGGTGACGGGGTACGGATGTTTAAGGTTGACGGGGTGCGGGTGTTTTGGGGTGATGGGGTGCGGGTGTTTCGGGGTGACGGGGTGCGGGTGTTTCGGGGTAATGGGGTGCAGGTGTTTCGGGATGACAGGGATCGGGTGTTTCAGGGTGATGGGATTTGGGTGTTTTAGGGTGACGGGGTTCGGGTGTTTCGGGGTGACGGGGTGCGGGTATTTCGGGGTGACGGGGTGCGGGTGTTTCAGGGTGACGGGGTGCGGGTGTTTCAGGGTGACGGAGTGCGTGTGTTTCAGGGTGACAGGGTGCGGGTGTTTCGGGGTAATGGGGTGCGGGTGTTTCGGGGTGACGGGGTTCGGGTGTTTCGGGGTGACTGGGTTCGGGTGTTCTGGGGTGACGGGGTGCGGGTGTTTCGGGGTGACAGGGTGCGTGTGTTTCGGGGTGACGGGGTGCGGGTGTTTCGGTATGACAGGGATCGGGTGTTTCAGGGTGATGGGATTCGGGTGTTTCAGGGTGACAGGGTTCGGGTGTTTCAGAGTAATGGGGTGCGGGTGTTTCAGCGTGACGGGGTGTGGGTGTTTTGGGTGTTTCAGGGTGACGGGGTGTGGTTGTTTCAGCGTGACGGGGTGTGGGTGTTTCAGCGTGATGGGGTGTGGGTGTTTCGGGTGTTTCCGGGTGACGGGTTGCGGGTGTATCGGGTGTTTCCGGGTGATTGGGTGCGGGTGTTTCGGGTGTTTAAGGGTGACGGGTTACGTGTGTTTCGGGTGTTTCTGGGTGATGGGGTGCGGGTGTTTCAGGTGTTTCATGGTGACGGGGTGCGGGTGTTTCGGGTGTTTCCAGGTGACGGGTTGCGGGTGTATCGGGTGTTTCAGGCTGATGGGGTGCGGGTGTTTCAGGTGTTTCATGGTGACGGGGTGTGGGTCTTTTGGGGTGACGGGGTGTGAATGTTTCAGGGTGACGGGATGCAGATGTTTCGGGATGACGGGGTGTGGGTGTTTCAGGGTGACCGGGTGACGGGTGGTGGGTGTTTGAGGGTGACGGGGTGCGGGCATTTCCGGTGTTTCAGAGTGCCGGGTATGTGGTTGTTTCGAGGTGATGGGGTTTGGCTGTTTCAGCTGTTTCAGTGTGACGGGGTGTGGGTGTTTCGGGTGTTTCAGAGTGACGGGGTTCGGGTGTTTCAGGGTGACGGGGTTCGGGTGTTTCCGGGTGAAGGAGTGCGGGTGTTTCGGGTGTTTCAGTGTGACAGTGTTGTGGATGTTTCAGGCTGATGGGGTTCGGGTGTTTCAGGGTGACGGGGTTCGGGTGTTTCGGGGTGACGGGGTTCGGGTGTTTCAGGGTGACGGGGTGCGGGTGTTTCAGGGTGACGGGGTTCGGGTGTTTCAGGGTGACGGGGTTCGGGTGTTTTGGGGTGACGTGGTGCGGATGTTTCGGGGTGACGGGGTTTGGGTGTTTCAGGGTGATGGGGTTCGGGTGTTTAAGGTTGACGGGGTGCGGGTGTTTCGGGGTGACGGGGTGTGCGTGTTTCGGAGTGACAGGGATCGGGTGTTTCAGGGTGACGGGATTCGGGTGTTTCAGAGTGACGGGTTTCGGGTGTTTCAGGGTGACGGGCTGCGGGTATTTTGGGGTGACGGTGTATGGGTTTTTCGGGGTGACGGGGTGCGGGTGTTTCAGGGTGACGGGGTGCGGGTGTTTCGGGATAATGGGGTGCGGGTGTTTTGGGGTGAAGGGGTGCGGGTGTTATAGGGTGATGGGTTTCGGGTGTTTAAGGTTGACGGGGTGTGGGTGTTTCGGGGTGACAGGGATCGGGTGTTTCAGGGTGACGGGGTGTGACTGTTTCAGGGTGACCGGGAACGGGTGGTTCGGGTGTTTCCAGGTGACGGGTTGCGTGTGTTTCCGGGTGACGGGTTGCGGGTGTTTCAGGTGTTTCATGGTGACGGGGTGTGGGTATTTTGGGGTGACGGTGTGCGGGTGTTTCTGTGTGACGGGATGCGGATGTTTCAGGTGTTTCAGTGTGACAGGGTGTGGGTGTTTCAGGGTGACGGGGTGTGGGTGTTTCAGGTGTATCAGTGTGACAGGGTGTTTCAGTGTTTCAGGGTGATGGGGTGTGGGTGTGTCGAGGTGATGGGGTGTGGGTGTTTCGGGTGTTTCAATGTGACGGGGTGCGGGTGTTTCAGGGTGATGGGTTGTGGGTGTTTCAGGGTGACGGGGTGCGGGTGTTATGGGTGTTTCGGTGTGACAGGGTGTGGGTGCTTCGGGTGTTTCAGAGTGACGGGGTGCGGGTGTTTCGAGGTGATGGGGTTTGGGTGTTTCGGGTGTTAAAGGGTGACGGTGTGCGGGTGTTTCGAGGTGATGGGGTTTGGGTGTTTCGGGTGTTTCAGGGTGACGGGGTGCGGGTGTTTCGAGGTGATGGGGTTTGCGTGTTTTGGGTGTTTCAGTGTGACTGGTTTCGGGTGTTATGGGTCTTTCGGTGTGACAGGGTGTGGGTGTTTCAGGTGTTATGGGTGTTTCGGTGTGACAGGGTGTGGGTGTTTTGGGTGTTTCAGAGTGACGGGGTGTGGGTGTTTCGAGGTGATGGGGTTTGGGTGTGTCGGGTGTTTCAGGGTGACGGGGTGTGAGTGTTTCGGTGTGAAAGGGTGTGGGTGTTTCGGGTGTTTCAGAGTGACGGGGTGTGGGTGTTTCGAGGTGATGGTGTTTGGATGTGTCGGGTGTTTCAGGGTGACGGGGTGCGGGTGTTTCGGTGTGACGGGATGCGGGTGTTTCGAGGTGATGGGGTTTGGGTGTTTTGGGTGTTTCAGGGTGACGGGGTGTGAGTGTTTCTGGGTGACAGGGTGTGGGTTTTTCGGGTATTTCAGGGTGACAGTGTGTGGGTGTTTCGGGTGTTTCAGGGTGACGGGGTTCGGGTGTTTCAGGGTGACGGGTTGCGGGTGTTTCGGGGTTTTGGGTGTTTCAGGGTGATGGGGTGCGGGTGTTTCAGGGTGACGGTGTGTGAGTGTTTCAGGGTGACGGGGTTCGGGTGTTTCAGGGTGATGAGGTGCCGGTGTTTCCGGGTGACGGGGTGCGGATGTTTCGGGGTGACGGGGTTCGGATGTTTCAGGGTGATGGGGTGCGGGTGTTTCCGGATGACGGGGTTCGGATGTTTCAGGGTGACGGTGTACGAGTGTTTCAGGGTAATGGGGTGCAGGTGTTTCAGGGTGACGGGGCGCGGGCATTTCAGGGTGACGGGGTGCGGGTGTTTCAGGGTGATGGGGTGCGGGTGTTTCCGGGTGACGGGGTGCGGGTGTTTCAGGGTGAAGGGGTTCGGGTGTTTCGAGGTGACGGTTTCCGGTGTTTCAGGGTGACGGGGTGCTGGTGTTTCAGGGTGATGGGGTGCGGGTGTTTCAGGGTGTTGGGGTGCGGGTGTTTAAGGGTGATGGGGTGCGGGTGTTTCAGTGTTATGGGGTGCAGGTGTTTCAGGGTGATGGGGTGCGGGTGTTTCAGGGTGACGGGGTGCTGGTGTTTCAGGGTGATGGGGTGCGAGTGTTTCAGGGTGACGGGGTGCGGGTGTTTCCGGATGACGGGGTGCGGGTGTTTCCGGGTGACGGGGTTCGGATGTTTCAGGGTGACGGTGTACGCGTGTTTCAGGGTAATGGGGTGCAGGTGTTTCAGGGTGACGGGGCGCGGGCATTTCAGGGTGACGGGGTGCGGGTGTTTCAGGGTGATGGGGTGCGGGTGTTTCTGGGTGACGGGGTGCGGGTGTTTCAGGGTGAAGGGGTTCGGGTGTTTCGAGGTGACGGTTTCCGGTGTTTCAGGGTGACGGGGTTCGGGTGTTTCAGGGTGAAGGGGTTCGGGTGTTTCAGGGTGACGGGGTCCGGGTGTATCAGGGTGACAAGGTTCGGGTGTTTCGGGGTTACAGGGTGCGAATGTTTCGGGGTGACGGGGTTCGGGTGTTTCAGGGTGACGGGGTTCGGGTGTTTCGAGGTGACGGGGTGCGGATGTTTGGCGGTGACGGGGTGTGGATGTTTTGGGGTGACGGGGTTTGGATGTTTCAGGGTGATGGGGTGCGGGTGTTTCCGGATGACGGGGTGCGGGTGTTTCAGGGTGACGGTGTACGGGTGTTTCAGGGTGATGGGGTGCGGGTGTTTCCGGGTGACGGGGTGCGGGTGTTTCAGGGTGAAGGGGTTCGGGTGTTTCGAGGTGACGGTTTCCGGTGTTTCAGGCTGACGGAGTGCGGGTGTTTTGACGTGACGGGGTTTGCGTGTTTCGGGTGTTTAAGGGTGACGGGGTGCGGGTGTTTCAGGGTGACGGGGTGCGGGTATTTCAGGGTGATGGGGTGTGGGTGTTTGAGGGTGACGGGGTGCAGGTGTTTCGGGTGTTTCAGGGTGATGGGGTTCGGGTGCTTCAGGGTTACAGGGTGTGAGTGTTTTGGGTGTTTCAGGGTGAAGGGGTGCGGGTGCTTCCGGGTGACGGGGTTTGGGTGTTTAGCGGTGACGGGGTGCGGGTGTTTCGGGTGTTTCAGGGTGATGGGGTGTGAGTGTTTCAGGGTGAAGTGGTTCGGGTGCTTCCAGGTGACGGGGTGTGGGTGTTTCGGGGAGCGGGTGTTTCAGGGTGACAGGGTTTGGGTGTTGCAGGGTGACGGGGTGTGGGTGTTTCGGGGTGCGGGTGTTTCGGGTGTTTCCAGGTGACAGGTTGCGGGTGTATCCGGGTGACGGGTTGCGGGTGTATCGGGAGTTTCAGGGTGATTGGGTGCGGGTGTTTCGGGTATTTCAGGGTGTCAGTGTATGGGTGTTTCGGGTGTTTCAGGGTGATGGGTTTCGGGTGTTTCAGGGTGACGAGGTGCGGGTGTTTCGGGGTGAAGGGTGTGGGTGTTTCGGGGTGACGGGGTGTGGGTGTTTCGGGTGTTTCAGTGTGACACTGTGTGGGTGTTTCAGGGTGACGAGGTGTGGGTGTTTCAGCGTGATGGGGTGTAGGTGTTTCAGGGTGATGGGGTGTGGGTGTTTTGGGTGTTTCAGGGTGACGGGGTGCAGGTGTTTCAGGGTGACGGGGTTCGGGTGTTTCAGGGTGACGGGGTTCGGGTGTTTCAGGGTGACGGGTTTCGGGTGTTTCAGGGTGACGGGTTTCGGGTGTTTCAGGGTGACGGGGTTCGGGTGTTTCAGGGTGACGCCGTTCGGGTGTTTCGGGGTGACGGGTTTCGGGTGTTTCAGGGTGACGGGGTTCGGGTGTTTCAGGGTGACGGGGTTCGGGTGTTTCAGGGTGACGGGGTTCGGGTGTTTCAGGGTGACGGGGTGCGGGTGTTTCCGGATGAAGGAGTGCGGGTGTTTCGGGTGTTTCAGTGTGACAGTGTGTGGGTGTTTCTGGCTGACGGTGTTCGGGTGTTTCAGGGTGACGGGGTACGGGTGTTTCAGGGTGAAGGGGTTCGGGTATTTCGAGGTGACGGTTTCCGGTGTTTCAGGGTGACGGGGTTCGGGTGTTTCAGGGTGATGGGGTGCGGGTGTTTCCGGATGAAGGAGTGCGGGTGTTTCGGGTGTTTCAGTGTGACAGTGTGTGGGTGTTTCTGGCTGACGGTGTTCGGGTGTTTCAGGGTGACGGGGTTCGGGTGTTTCAGGGTGAAGGAGTTCGGGTGATTCAGGATGACGGGGTCCGGGTGTATCAGGGTGAGAAGGTTCGGGTGTTTTGGGGTTACAGGGTGCGAATGTTTCGGGGTGACGGGGTTCGGGCGTTTCAGGGTGACGGGGTTCGGGTGTTTCGAGGTGACGGGGTGCGGATGTTTGGCGGTGACGGGGTGCGGATGTTTTGGGGTGACGGGGTTCGGATGTTTCAGGGTGACGGGGTGCGGGTGTTTCAGGGTGACGGGGTGCAGTTGTTTCAGGGTGACGGGGTGCGGGTGTTTCAGTCTGATGGAGTTCGGGTTTTTCCAGGTGACGGGGTTCAGGTGTTACAGGGTGACGGGCTGCGGGTGTTTCGGGTGTTTCAGGGAGACGAGGTGCGGGTGTTTCAGGGTGACGGTCTATGGGTGTTTCTGGGTGTTTCGCTAGTTTCTGGGTGACGGGGTTTGGGTGTTTCAGGTGTTTCCGGGTGACGTGGTTCGGATGTTTCCGGGTGACGGTGTACGGGTGTTTCAGGGTAATGGGGTGCGGGTGTTTCAGGGTGACGGGGTGCGGGTGTTACAGGGTGATGGGGTGCGGGTGTTTCAGGGTGATGGGGTGCGGGTGTTTCAGGGTGACGTGGTGTGGGTGTTTCAGGGTGACGGGGTGCGGGTGTTTCCGGGTGACAGGTTGCGGATGTTTCAGGTGTTTCAGGGTGACGGGGTTCGGGTGTTTCAGGGTGATGGGTTGCGGGTGTTTCGGGATGACAGGGTGCGGATGATTCAGGTGTTTCAGGGTGACAGGGTTCGGGTGTTTCAGGGTGATGGGGTTCGGGCGTTTCCGGGTGACGGGTTGCAGGTGTTTCGGCGTGACGGCTGGCAGATGTTTTGGGGTGACAGGGTTCGGGTGTTTCCGGGTGACGGGTTTCAGGTGTTTCAGGTTGACGGGGTGCGGGTGTTTCGGGTGCTTCAGGGTGACGGGGTGCGGGTGTTTCAGGGTGACGGGATGTGGGTGTTTCAGGGTGACGGAGTGTGGGTGTTTTGAGGTGACGGGGTGCGGGTGTTTCGGGTGTTTCAGGGTGACGGGGTGCGGGTGTTTCAGGGTGACGGGGTGCGAGTGTTTCAGGGTGACGGGGTGCGGGTGTTTCAGGGTGACGGGGTGCGGGTGTTTCAGGGTGACGGGGTGCGGGTGTTTCAGGGTGACGGGGTGCGGGTGTTTCAGGGTGACGGGGTGCGAGTGTTTCAGGGTGACGGGGTGCTGGTGTTTCAGGGTGATGGGGTGCTGGTGTTTCAGGGTGATGGGGTGCGGGTGTTTCAGGGTGATGGGGTGCGGGTGTTTCAGGGTGACGGGTGCGAGTGTTTCAGGGTGATGGGGTGCGAGTGTTTCAGGGTGATGGGGTGCGGGTGTTTCAGGGTGATGGGGTGCGGGTGTTTCAGGGTGATGGGGTGCGGGTGTTTCAGTGTGATGGGGTGCGGGTGTTTCAGGGTGATGGGGTGCGGGTGTTTCAGGGTGACGGGGTGCTGGTGTTTCAGGGTGACGGGGTGCGGGCGTTTCAGGGTGACGGGGTGCGGGTGTTTCAGGGTGATGGGGTGCGGGTGTTTCCGGGTGACGGGGTGCGGGTGTTTCAGGGTGAAGGGGTTCCGGTGTTTCGAGGTGACGGTTTCCGGTGTTTCAGGGTGACGGGGTTCGGGTGTTTCAGGGTGAAGGGGTTCGGGTGTTTCAGGGTGACGGGGTCCGGGTGTATCAGGGTGACAAGGTTCGGGTGTTTCGGGGTTACAGGGTGCGAATGTTTCGGGGTGACGGGGTTCGGGTGTTTCAGGGTGACGGAGTTCGGGTGTTTCGAGGTGACGGGGTGAGGATGTTTGGCGGTGACGGGGTGTGGATGTTTTGGGCTGACGGGGTTCGGATGTTTCAGGGTGATGGGGTGCGGGTGTTTCCGGGTGACGGGTTTCAGGTGTTTCAGGTTGACGGGGTGCGGGTGTTTCGGGTGCTTCAGGGTGACGGGGTGCGGGTGTTTCAGGGTGACGGGATGTGGGTGTTTCAGGGTGACGGAGTGTGGGTGTTTTGAGGTGACGGGGTGCGGGTGTTTCGGGTGTTTCAGGGTGACGGGGTGCGGGTGTTTCAGGGTGACGGGGTGCGAGTGTTTCAGGGTGATGGGGTGCGGGTGTTTCAGGGTGACGGGGTGCGGGTGTTTCAGGGTGACGGGGTGCGGGTGTTTCAGGGTGACGGGGTGCGGGTGTTTCAGGGTGACGGGGTGCGAGTGTTTCAGGGTGACGGGGTGCTGGTGTTTCAGGGTGATGGGGTGCTGGTGTTTCAGGGTGATGGGGTGCGGGTGTTTCAGGGTGATGGGGTGCGGGTGTTTCAGGGTGACGGGTGCGAGTGTTTCAGGGTGATGGGGTGCGAGTGTTTCAGGGTGATGGGGTGCGGGTGTTTCAGGGTGATGGGGTGCGGGTGTTTCAGGGTGATGGGGTGCGGGTGTTTCAGTGTGATGGGGTGCGGGTGTTTCAGGGTGATGGGGTGCGGGTGTTTCAGGGTGACGGGGTGCTGGTGTTTCAGGGTGACGGGGTGCGGGCGTTTCAGGGTGACGGGGTGCGGGTGTTTCAGGGTGATGGGGTGCGGGTGTTTCCGGGTGACGGGGTGCGGGTGTTTCAGGGTGAAGGGGTTCCGGTGTTTCGAGGTGACGGTTTCCGGTGTTTCAGGGTGACGGGGTTCGGGTGTTTCAGGGTGAAGGGGTTCGGGTGTTTCAGGGTGACGGGGTCCGGGTGTATCAGGGTGACAAGGTTCGGGTGTTTCGGGGTTACAGGGTGCGAATGTTTCGGGGTGACGGGGTTCGGGTGTTTCAGGGTGACGGAGTTCGGGTGTTTCGAGGTGACGGGGTGAGGATGTTTGGCTGTGACGGGGTGTGGATGTTTTGGGCTGACGGGGTTCGGATGTTTCAGGGTGATGGGGTGCGGGTGTTTCGAGGTGACGGTGTACGGGTGTTTCAGGGTGACGGTGTACGGGTGTTTCAGGGTAATGGGGTGCAGGTGTTTCAGGGTGACGGGGCGCGGGCATTTCAGGGTGACGGGGTGCGGGTGTTTCAGGGTGATGGGGTGCGGGTGTTTCCGGGTGACGGGGTGCGGGTGTTTCAGGGTGAAGGGGTTCGGGTGTTTCGAGGTGACGGTTTCCGGTGTTTCAGGGTGACGGGGTGCTGGTGTTTCAGGGTGATGGGGTGCGAGTGTTTCAGGGTGATGGGTTGCGGGTGTTTCAGGTTGATGGGGTGCGGGTGTTTCAGGGTGACGGGGTGCGAGTGTTTCAGGGTGACGGGGTCCGGGTGTATCAGGGTGATAAGGTTCGGGTGTTTCGGGGTTACAGGGTGCGAATGTTTCGGGGTGAAGGGGTTCGGGTGCTTCCGGGTGACGGGGTTTGGGTGTTTAGCGGTGACGGGGTGCGGGTGTTTCGGGTGTTTCATGGTGATGGGGTGTGAGTGTTTCAGGGTGAAGTGGTTCGGGTGCTTCCAGGTGACAGGGTGTGGGTGTTTCGGGGAGCGGGTGTTTCAGGGTGACAGGGTTTGGGTGTTGCGGGGTGACGGGGTGTGGGTGTTTCGGGGTGCGGGTGTTTCGGGTGTTTCCAGGTGACAGGTTGCGGGTGTATCCGGGTGACGGGTTGCGGGTGTATCGGGAGTTTCAGGGTGATTGGGTGCGGGTGTTTCGGGTATTTCAGGGTGTCAGTGTATGGGTGTTTCGGGTGTTTCAGGGTGATGGGTTTCGGGTGTTTCAGGGTGACGAGGTGCGGGTGTTTCGGGGTGATGGGGTGTGGGTGTTTCGGGGTGACGGGGTGTGGGCGTTTCGGGTGTTTCAGTGTGACACTGTGTGGGTGTTTCAGGGTGACGAGGTGTGGGTGTTTCAGCGTGATGGGGTGTGGGTGTTTCAGGGTGATGGGGTGTGGGTGTTTTGGGTGTTTCAGGGTGACGGGGTGCAGGTGTTTCAGTGTGACGGGGTGTGGGTGTTTCAGGGTGACGGGGTTCGGGTGTTTCAGGGTGACGGGGTTGGGGTGTTTCAGGGTGACGGGTTTCGGGTGTTTCAGGGTGACGGGTTTCGGGTGTTTGAGGGTGACGGGGTTCAGGTGTTTCAGGGTGACGCCGTTCGGGTGTTTCGGGGTGACGGGTTTCGGGTGTTTCAGGGTGACGGGGTTTGGGTGTTTCAGGGTGACGGGGTGCGGGTGTTTCGGGGTGACGGGGTATGGGTGTTTCGGGGTGCGGGTGTTTCAGGGTGACGGGGTGCGGGTGTTTCGGGTTAATGGGGTGCGGGTGTTTCGGGGTGACGGGGTGCGGGTGTTTCGGGATGACGGGGTGCGGGTGTTTCGGGTTGACATGGATCGGGTGTTTCTGGGTGAAGGGGTGCGGGTGTTTCGTGGTGACGGTGTTCGGGTGTTTCGGGGTGATGGGGTGCGGGTGTTTCGGGGTGACGGGGTGCGGGTGTT
Organism: Cetorhinus maximus; assembly: GCF_964194155.1. NCBI lineage: Eukaryota > Metazoa > Chordata > Chondrichthyes > Lamniformes > Cetorhinidae > Cetorhinus > Cetorhinus maximus. Next base: position 43,615 of record NW_027598127.1, read on the forward strand.
TCCCGGTGCTGGGGTGCTGGTGTTTCAGGGTGATGGGGTCCGGGTGCGTCCATGTGACGGGGTCTGGGTGTTATGGGGTGACGGGGTGTGGGTGTTTCAGGGTGACATGGTTTGGGTGTTTCAGGGTGACGGGGTGTGGGTGTTTCGGGGTGACGGGGTGCGGGTGTTTCAGGGTGACGGGGTGTGGGTGTTTCAGGCTGACGGGGTGCGGGTGTTTCGGGGTGATGGGGTTCGGGTGTTTCGGGGTGACGGGGTTCGGGTGTTTCCGGGTGACGGGGTGCGGTTGTTTCGGGGTGAAGGGGTGCGGGTGTTTCGGTGTGACAGGGATCGGGTGTTTCAGGGTGACGGGATTCGGGTGTTTCAGGGTGACAGGGTTCCGGTGTTTCAGGGTGACAGGGTGCGGGTGTTTCGGGGTGACGGGGTATGGGTGTTTCGGGGTGCGGGTGTTTCAGGGTGACGGGGTGCGGGTGTTTCGGGTTAATGGGGTGCGGGTGTTTCGGGGTGACGGGGTGCGGGTGTTTCGGGATGACGGGGTGCGGGTGTTTCGGGTTGACATGGATCGGGTGTTTCTGGGTGAAGGGGTGCGGGTGTTTCGTGGTGACGGTGTTCGGGTGTTTCGGGGTGATGGGGTGCGGGTGTTTCGGGGTGACGGGGTGCGGGTGTTTCCCGGTGCTGGGGTGCTGGTGTTTCAGGGTGATGGGGTCCGGGTGCGTCCATGTGACGGGGTATGGGTGTTATGGGGTGACGGGGTGTGGGTGTTTCAGGGTGATAGGACACGTGTGTTTCAGGGTGACATGGTTTGGGTGTTTCAGGGTGACGGGGTGTGGGTGTTTCGGGGTGCGGGTGTTTCAGAAATTTCAGGGTGCGGGTGTTTTAGGTGTATCAGGGTGATGGGGTTCCGGTGTTTCAGGGTGTCGGGGTGTGGGTGTTTCAGGGTGACGGGGTGTGGCTGTTTCAGGGTGACGGGGTGCAGGTGTTTTGGGATGACGGGTTGCGGGTGTTTCCGGGTGACGGTGTTCGGGTGTTTCGGGGTGATGGGGTGCGGGTGTTTCGGGGTGACGGGGTGCGGGTGTTTCCCGGTGCTGGGGTGCTGGTGTTTCAGGGTGATGGGGTCCGGGTGCGTCCATGTGACGGGGTATGGGTGTTATGGGGTGACGGGGTGTGGGTGTTTCAGGGTGATAGGACACGTGTGTTTCAGGGTGACATGGTTTGGGTGTTTCAGGGTGACGGGGTGTGGGTGTTTCGGGGTGCGGGTGTTTCAGAAATTTCAGGGTGCGGGTGTTTTAGGTGTATCAGGGTGATGGGGTTCCGGTGTTTCAGGGTGTCGGGGTGTGGGTGTTTCAGGGTGACGGGGTGTGTCTGTTTCAGGGTGACGGGGTGCAGGTGTTTTGGGATGACGGGTTGCGGGTGTTTCCGGGTGACGGGTTGCGAGTGTTTCGGGTCTTTCATGGTGATGGGGTGCAGGTGTTTTGGGATGACGGGTTGTGGGTGTTTCCGGGTGACGGGTTGCGGGTTTTTCGGCTGTTTCATGGTGACGGGGTGTGGGTGTTTTGGGATGATGATGTGCAGGTGTTTCGGTGTGACGGGATGTCGATATTTCGAGTGTTTCAGAGTGACTGGGTGCGGCTGTTTCAGGGTGTCGGGGTGTGAGTGTTTCAGGGTGATGGGGTGTGGGTGTGTCGGGTGTTTCAGGGTGTGAGTGTTTCAGGGTGTCGGGGTGTGAGTGTTTCAGGGTGACCGGGTACGGGTGTTTCGGGTGTTTCCAGGTGACGGGTTGCGTGTGTTTCCGGGTGACGGGTTGCGGGTGTTTCAGGTGTTTCATGGTGACGGGGTGTGGGTATTTTGGGGTGACGGTGTGCGGGTGTTTCTGTGTGACGGGATGCGGATGTTTCAGGTGTTTCAGTGTGACAGGGTGTGGGTGTTTCAGGGTGACGGGGTGTGGGTGTGTCGAGGTGACGGGGTGTGGGTGTTTCGGGTGTTTCAGTGTGACAGGGTGTGGGTGTTTCAGGGTGATGGGGTGTGGGTGTGTCGAGGTGATGGGGTGTGGGCGTTTCAGGTGTTTCAATGTGACGGGTTGCGGGTGTTTCAGGGTGATGGGTTGCGGGTGTTTCAGGGTGACGGGGTTCGGGTGTTATGGGTGTTTCGGTGTGACAGGGTGTGGGTGCTTCGGGTGTTTCAGAGTGACGGGGTGCGGGTGTTTCGAGGTGATGGGGTTTGGGTGTTTCGGGTGTTTCAGGGTGATGGTGTGCGGGTGTTTCGAGGTGATGGGGTTTGGGTGTTTCAGGGTGACGGGGTGCGGGTGTTTCGACGTGATGGGATTTGCGTGTTTTGGGTGTTACAGTGTGATGGGGTGTGAGTGTTTCGGGTGTTTCAGAGTGACTGGGTTCGGGTGTTATGCGTGTTTCGGTGTGACGGTGTGGGTGTTTCGGGTGTTTCAGAGTGACGGGGTGCGGGTGTTTCGAGGTGATGGGGTTTGGGTGTGTCGGGTGTTTCAGGGTGACGGGGTGCGGGTGTTTCGGTGTGATGGGATGCGGGTGTTTCGAGGTGACGGGGTTTGGGTGTTTCGTGTGTTTCAGGGTGATGTTGTGGGTGTTTCGGGTGTTTCAGTGTGACAGGGTGCGGGTGTTTCTGGGTGAAGGGGTGCGGGTGTTTCACGGTGACGGGGTGTGGGTGTTTCGGGTCTTTCAGAGTGACGGGGTTTGGGTGTTTCGGGTGTTGCAGGGTGACGGGGTGTGGGTATTTCGGGTGTTTCAGAGTGATGGGGTGCGGGTCTTTCAGCGTGATGGGGTGTGGGTGTTTTGATGTGACAGGGTTTGGGTGTTGCAGGGTGACAGGGTGTGGGTGTTTCGGGTGTTTCAGAGTGATGGGGTGCGGGTGTTTCGGGTGTTTCAGGGTGATGGGGTGCGGGTGTTTTGAGGTGACGGGGTTTGGGTGTGGCAGGCTGACAGGATGTGGGCGTTTCGGGTGTTTCAGAGTAATGGGGTGCGGGTGTTTCAGCGTGACGGGGTGTGGGTGTTTTGCGTGTTTCAGGGTGACGGGGTGTGAATGTTTCAGGGTGACGGGATGCAGATGTTTCGGGATGACAGGGTGTGGGTGTTTCAGGGTGACCGGGTGACGGGTGGTGGGTGTTTGAGGGTGACGGGGTGCGGGCATTTCAGGTGTTTCAGAGTGCCGGTGTGTGGTTGTTTCGAGGTGATGGGGTTTGGCTGTTTCAGCTGTTTCAGTGTGACGGGGTGTGGGTGTTTCGGGTGTTTCAGAGTGACGGGGTTCGGGTGTTTCAGGGTGATGGGGTTTGGGTGTTTCAGGTGTTTCAGTGTGACAGTGTGTGGGTGTTTCAGGGTGACGAGGTGTGGGTTTTTCAGTGTGATGGGGTGCGGGTGTTTCAGGGTGACGGGGTGTGGGTGTTTTGGGTGTTTCAGGGTGACGGGGTGTGGGTGTTTCGGGTTAATGGGGTGCGGGTGTTTCGGGGTGACGGGGTGCGGGTGTTTCGGGATGATGGGGTGTGGGTGTTTCGGGTTGACATGGATCGGGTGTTTCTGGGTGAAGGGGTGCGGGTGTTTCAGGGTGACGGGGTTCGGGTGTTTCGGGGTGATGGGGTGCGGGTGTTTCGGGGTGATGGGGTGCGGGTGTTTCCAGGTGATGGGGTGCTGGTGTTTCAGGGTGATGGGGTCCGGGTGTTTCGAGGTGACGGTTTCCGGTGTTTCAGGGTGACGGGGTTCGGGTGTTTCAGGGTGACGGGGTGCGGGTGTTTCCGGATGAAGGAGTGCGGGTGTTTCGGGTGTTTCAGTGTGACAGTGTGTGGGTGTTTCTGGCTGACGGTGTTCGGGTGTTTCAGGGTGACGGGGTACGGGTGTTTCAGGGTGAAGGAGTTCGGGTGTTTCGAGGTGACGGTTTCCGGTGTTTCAGGGTGACGGGGTTCGGGTGTTTCAGGGTGAAGGAGTTCGGGTGATTCAGGATGACGGGGTCCGGGTGTATCAGGGTGAGAAGGTTCGGGTGTTTTGGGGTTACAGGGTGCGAATGTTTCGGGGTGACGGGGTTCGGGCGTTTCAGGGTGACGGGGTTCGGGTGTTTCGAGGTGACGGGGTGCGGATGTTTGGCGGTGACGGGGTGCGGATGTTTTGGGGTGACGGGGTTCGGATGTTTCAGGGTGACGGGGTGCGGGTGTTTCAGGGTGACGGGGTGCAGTTGTTTCAGGGTGACGGGGTGCGGGTGTTTCAGTCTGATGGAGTTCGGGTTTTTCCAGGTGACGGGGTTCAGGTGTTACAGGGTGACGGGCTGCGGGTGTTTCGGGTGTTTCAGGGAGACGAGGTGCGGGTGTTTCAGGGTGACGGTCTATGGGTGTTTCTGGGTGTTTCGCTAGTTTCTGGGTGACGGGGTTTGGGTGTTTCAGGTGTTTCCGGGTGACGTGGTTCGGATGTTTCCGGGTGACGGTGTACGGGTGTTTCAGGGTAATGGGGTGCGGGTGTTTCAGGGTGACGGGGTGCGGGTGTTACAGGGTGATGGGGTGCGGGTGTTTCAGGGTGATGGGGTGCGGGTGTTTCAGGGTGACGTGGTGTGGGTGTTTCAGGGTGACGGGGTGCGGGTGTTTCCGGGTGACAGGTTGCGGATGTTTCAGGTGTTTCAGGGTGACGGGGTTCGGGTGTTTCAGGGTGATGGGTTGCGGGTGTTTCGGGATGACAGGGTGCGGATGATTCAGGTGTTTCAGGGTGACAGGGTTCGGGTGTTTCAGGGTGATGGGGTTCGGGCGTTTCCGGGTGACGGGTTGCAGGTGTTTCGGCGTGACGGCTTGCAGATGTTTTGGGGTGACAGGGTTCGGGTGTTTCCGGGTGACGGGTTTCAGGTGTTTCAGGTTGACGGGGTGCGGGTGTTTCGGGTGTTTCAGGGTGACGGGGTGCGGGTGTTTCAGGGTGACGGGATGTGGGTGTTTCAGGGTGACGGAGTGTGGGTGTTTTGAGGTGACGGGGTGCGGGTGTTTCGGGTGTTTCAGGGTGACGGGGTGCGGGTGTTTCAGGGTGACGGGGTGCGGGTGTTTCAGGGTGACGGGGTGTGGGTGTTTCAGGGTGACGGGGTGTGGGTGTTTCAGGGTGACGGGGTGTGGGTGTTTCAGGGTGACGGGATGTGGGTGTTTCAGGGTGACGGAGTGTGGGTGTTTTGAGGTGACGGGGTGCGGGTGTTTCGGGTGTTTCAGGGTGACGGGGTGCGGGTGTTTCAGGGTGACGGGGTGTGGGTGTTTCAGGGTAACGGGGTGTGGGTGTTTCGGGGTAACGGGGTGTGGGTGTTTCGGGGTGACGGGGTGCAGGTGTTTCGGGTGTTTCAGGGTGATGGGGTTCGGGTGCTTCAGGGTTACAGGGTGTGAGTGTTTTGGGTGTTTCAGGGTGAAGGGGTTCGGGTGCTTCCGGGTGACGGGGTTTGGGTGTTTAGCGGTGACGGGGTGCGGGTGTTTCGGGTGTTTCAGGGTGATGGGGTGTGAGTGTTTCAGGGTGAAGTTGTTCGGGTGCTTCCGGGTGACGGGGTGTGGGTGTTTCGGGGAGTGGGTGTTTCAGGGTGACAGGGTTTGGGTGTTGCAGGGTGACGGGGTGTGGGTGTTTCGGGGTGCGGGTGTTTCGGGTGTATCAGGGTGTCGGGGTGTGGGTGTTTCAGAGTGACGGGGTGCAGGTGTTTCGGGATGACAGGGTGCAGGTGATTCGGGGTGATGGGGTGCGGGTGTGTCGAGTGTTTCAGGGTGTCGGGGTGTGAGTGTTTCAGGATGATTGGGTACGGGTGTTTCGGGTGTTTCCAGGTGACGGGTTGCGGGTGTATCCGGGTGACGGGTTGCGGGGGTATCGGGGGTTTCAGGGTGATTGGGTGCTGGTGTTTCGGGTTTTTCAGGGTGACAGGGTAAGGGTGTTTCGGGTGATTCTGGGTGACGGGTTGCGGGTGTTTCCAGGTGACGGGTTGCGGGTATATCGGGTTTGAGGGTGACGAGGTGCGGGCATTTCAGGTGTTTCAGAGTGACGGGGTGTGGGTGTTTCGAGGTGATGGGGTTTGGGTGTTTCGGCTGTTTCAGTGAGACGGGGTGTGGGTGTTTCGGGTGTTTCAGAGTGACGGGGTTCGGGTGTTATGGGTGTTTCAGTGTGACAGGGTGTGGGTGCTTCGGGTGTTTCAGAGTGGTGGGGTGCGAGTGTTTCGAGGTGATGGGGTTTGGGTGTTTCGGGTGTTTCAGGGTGACGGTGTGCGGGTGTTTCGAGGTGATGGGGTTTGGGTGTTTCGAGTGTTTCAGGGTGACGGGGTGCGGGTGTTTCGAGGTGATGGGGTTTGCGTGTTTTGGGTGTTTCAGTGTGACGGGGTGTGAGTGTTTCGGGTGTTTCAGAGTGACGGGGTTCGGATGTTATGGGTGTTTCGGTGTGACAGGGTGTGGGTGTTTCGGGTGTTTCAGAGTGACGGGGTGCGGGTGTTTCGGTGTGACGGGATGCGGGTGTTTCGAGGTGATAGGGTTTCAGTGTTTCAGGTGTTTCAGGGTAATGGGGTGTGAGTGTTTCTGGGTGACAGGGTGTGGGTGTTTTGGGTGTTTCAGGGTGACGGGGTCCGGGTGTTTCAGGGTGACGGGGTTCTGGTGTTTCGGGGTGACGGGGTGCGGGTGTTTCGGGGTGACAGGGTTCGGGTGTTTCGGGTGTTTCAGGGTGATGGGATGCGGGTGTTTCAGGGTGACGGGGTTCGGGTGTTTCAGGATGATGAAGTGCGGGTGTTTCCGGGTGATGGGGTGCGGGTGTTTCCGGGTGACGGGGTGCGGGTGTTTCAGGATGATGAGGTGCGGGTGTTTCCGGGTGACGGGGTGCGGGTGTTTCGGGGTGACGGGGTGCGGGTGTTTCCGGGTGAAGGAGTGCGGGTGTTTCGGGTGTTTCAGGCTGATGGTGTTCGGGTGTTTCAGGGTGACGGGGTCCGGGTGTTTCGGGGTGAGGAGGTGCGGGTGTTTCAGGGTGACGGGGTTCGGGTGTTTCAGGGTGACGTGGTGAGGATGTTTCGGGGTGACGGGGTTCGGGTGTTTCAGGGTGACGGGGTTCGGGTGTTTAAGGTTGACGGGGTGCGGGTGTTTCGGGGTGACGGGATTCGGGTGTTTCAGGGTGACGGGTTTCGGGTGTTTCAGGGTGACTGGTTTCGGGTGTTTCAGGGTGACGGGGTGCGGGTATTTCGGGGTTACGGGGTATGGGTTTTTCGGGGTGACGGGGTGCGGGTGTTTCAGGGTGACGGGGTGCGGGTGTTTCGGGGTAATGGGGTGCGGGTGTTTCGGGGTGAAGGGGTGCGGGTCTTTCAGGGTGACGGGGTGCGGGTCTTTCAGGGTGACGGGGTGTGGGTGTTTCAGGGTGATGGGGTGTGGGTGTTTCAGGGTGACGGGGTGTGGGTGTTTCGGGGTGACAGGGTGCAGGTGTTTCGGGTGTTTCAGGGTGATGGGGTTCGGGTGCTTCAGGGTTACAGGGTGTGAGTGTTTTGGGTGTTTCAGGGTGATGGGGTTCGGGTGCTTCCGGGTGATGGGGTTTGGGTGTTTAGCGGTGACGGGGTGCGGGTGTTTCGGGTGTTTCAGGGTAATGGGGTGTGAGTGTTTCAGGGTGAAGTGGTTCGGGTGCTTCCGGGTGACGGGGTGTGGGTGTTTCGGGGAGCAGGTGTTTCAGGGTGACAGGGTTTGGGTGTTGCAGGGTGACGGGGTGTGGGTGTTTCGGGGTGCGGGTGTTTCGGGTGTATCAGGGTGTCGGGGTGTGGGTGTTTCAGAGTGACGGGGTGCAGGTGTATCGGGATGACAGGGTGCAGGTGATTCGGGGTGATGGGGTGCGGGTGTGTCGAGTGTTTCAGGGTGTCGGGGTGTGAGTGTTTCAGGATGATTGGGTACGGGTGTTTCGGGTGTTTCCAGGTGACGGGTTGCGGGTGTATCCGGGTGACGGGTTGCGGGTGTATCGGGAGTTTCAGGGTGATTGGGTGCTGGTGTTTCGGGTTTTTCAGGGTGACAGGGTACAGGTGTTTCGGGTGATTCTGGGTGACGGGTTGCGGGTGTTTCCAGGTGACGGGTTGTGGGTGTATCGGGTTTGAGGGTGACGGGGTGCGGCCATTTCAGGTGTTTCAGAGTGACGGGGTGTGGGTGTTTCGAGGTGATGGGGTTTGGGTGTATCAGCTGTTTCAGTGTGACGGGGTGTGGGTGTTTCGGGTATTTCAGAGTGACGGGGTTCGGGTGTTATGGGTGTTTCGGTGTGACAGGGTGTGGGTGCTTCGGGAGTTTCAGAGTGATGGGGTGCGGGTGTTTTGAGGTGATGGGGTTTGGGTGTTTCGGGTGTTTCAGGGTGACGGTGTGCGGGTGTTTCGAGGTGATGGGGTTTGGGTGTTTCGAGTGTTTCAGGATGATGAGGTGCGGGTGTTTCCGGGTGACGGGGTGCGGGTGTTTCGGGGTGACGGGGTGCGGGTGTTTCCGGGTGAAGGAGTGCGGGTGTTTCGGGTGTTTCAGGCTGATGGGGTTCGGGTGTTTCAGGGTGACGGGGTCCGGGTGTTTCGGGGTGAGGAGGTGCGGGTGTTTCAGGGTGACGGGTTTCGGGTATTTCGGGGTGACGTGGTGCGGATGTTTCGGGGTGACGGGGTTCGGGTGTTTCAGGGTGACGGGGTTCGGTTGTTTAAGGTTGACGGGGTGCGGGTGTTTCGGGGTGACGGGGTGTGGGTGTTTCGGGGTGACGGGATTCGGGTGTTTCAGGGTGACGGGTTTTGGGTGTTTCAGGATGACTGGTTTCGGGTGTTTCAGGGTGATGGGGTGCGGGTATTTCGGGGTGACGGGGTATGGGTTTTTCGGGGTGACGGTGTGCGGGTGTTTCAGGGTGACGGGGTGCGGGTGTTTCGGGGTAATGGGGTGCGGGTGTTTCGGGGTGAAGGGGTGCGGGTCTTTCAGGGTGATGGGGTTCGGGTGTTTTGGGGTGACGGGGTGTGGGTGTTTCGGGTTGACAGGGATCGGGTGTTTCAGGGTGACGGGGTGTGACTGTTTCAGGGTGACTGCGCACGGGTGTTTCGGGTGCTTCCAGGTGACGGGTTGCGTGTGTTTCTGGGTGACGGGTTGGGGGTGTTTCGGGTGTTTCATGGTAACGGGGTGTGGGTATTTTGGGGTGACGGTGTGCGGATGTTTCTGTGTGACGGGATGCGGATGTTTCAGGTGTTTCAGTGTGACAGGGTGTGGGTGTTTCAAGGTGACGGGGTGTGGGTGTTTTGGGTATATCAGTGTGACAGGGTGTGGGTGTTTCAGGGTGATGGGGTGTGGGTGTGTCGAGGTGATGGGGTGTGGGTGTTTCGGGTGTTTCAATGTGACGGGTTGCGGGTGTTTCAGGGTGATGGGTTGTGGGTGTTTCAGTGTGACTGGGTTCGGGTGTTATGGGTGTTTCGGTGTGACAGGGTGTGGGTGTTTCGGGTGTTATGGGTGTTTCGGTGTGACAGGATGTGGGTGTTTCGGGTGTTTCAGAGTGATAGGGTGTGGGTGTTTTGGGTGTTTCGGTGTGACGGGGTATGGGTGTTTCGAGGTGATGGGATTTGGGTGTGTCGGGTGTTTCAGGATGACGGGGTGTGGGTGTTTCGAGGTGATGGTGTTTGGATGTGTCGGGTATTTCAGGGTGACGGGGTTCTGGTGTTTCAGGGTGACGGGGTGCGGGTGTTTCGGGGTGACGGGGTTTGGGTGTTTCGGGTGTTTCAGGGTGACGGGGTTCGGGTGTTTCAGGGCGATGAGGTGCGGGTGTTTCCGGGTGACGGGGTGCGGGTGTTTCGGGGTGACGGGGTGAGGGTTTTTCCGGGTGAAGGCGTGCGGGTGTTCCGGGTGTTTCAGTGTGACAGCGTTGTGGGTGTTTCAGGCTGATGGGGTTCGGGTGTTTCAGGGTGATGGGGTTCGGTTGTTTCAGGGTGACGATGTGCGGGTGTTGCAGGGTGACGGGGTTCGGGTGTTTCGGGGTGACGTGGTGCGGATGTTTCGGGGTGACGGGGTTCG
>NW_027598128.1:0-52500 GCF_964194155.1 Cetorhinus maximus
CCCACAAACCGCAGTGTGATGATGACCAGCTGATTTGTTTGGGTGCTGTCCGCCAAGGGCTAAATATTGACACAGGAGGAAACTCCCCTTTTCCCCTTCAAAATAATGCCCGCAGGACCCTTTATGACCGCCTGAGAGGGCCTCTATTTTCACGCTTCATCTGAAAGACGACAGTGGAGTGCTCCCTCAGTACTGGCACTGGGGAGTGTGTCAGCCTAGATTGTTGCGCACAAGTTTCTGGAGTGGGTCTCGAACCCACAACCTTGTGGCTCTGAGGCAAGAGTGCTACCCACTGAGCCACGACTGACAGTAAACCTTGGGGTTCATTGTCTCTGATTTGCCTGAACCCAGTGCTTTATAGAATTGGCCCAACTGGTCCTTGCTGGAGCTTCATTGCAAAGGCTGTGAGCCTCAGCAGCTGTGCAGTGATAAGTGCCTTATGCCGAGCAGGTTGCAATACACTCCCTTTCAGTGCTCGCCCCTCACTTTGCAATTTAATAACCCTGCACCTCTAAACTCATGAGGAGAAAACAAAAGCAATCCTCTGTCGTTCCCTCTCTCTAGTTATTAGTTGGTCATAAATTAATACAATACTGGTAAGAATACTAGTAAACCATTCCATAAGTTCACTGCAGCCCTATAGCTCTTATGAGATCTCTGTGCCCTTCCATTTCTGGCCTCTTGCCCATCCCTGATTTTTTTAACACTCCACCATTGGCGGCTTTGCCTTCAGCTGCCTGGGCCCTCAGCTCTCAAATTCCCTCCCTCACCCTCTCCCTCAGCTTTGGAATTGCCTCCCTCACCCCCTCTCCCTCAGCTCTGCAATTCTCTCCCTCCCTCCCTCTCCTCACCCTCTCCCCCACCCTCTCCGTCTCTGTTGCCTCCATTTAAGACTCTCCATTAAGCTTACTTCTGACCAATCACCTGCCCTAATCTCCCTCTGTGGCTCGTGTTAGATTTCGTTTGATAACGCTCCTGGGAAACACCTTGGGATGGTTTAACGACGTTAAAGGCGCTATATGAATACAGGTTTCTGTCGTTGATCGGGTGGGTAGGGCCGACAGAGCTATTGAAATACAAAGCTTTCTCCCCCACCCCCGCCCCATCACTTCTCTGAACCGAGCGGCAATTCCTGGCTCCCTCAGCAATACTACTGACCTCTGCAGGCATTCCATTAGCTGAGACTCGAGCTGCGCGAGAGGTTTTGCTGCACTTGTCTACCCTCCAATCCAGTGACACCTTTACAGCCGCCATTGATGTCAGTAATCATCAGCTTAACTCCCAGTTGCACCTAGACACAAAAGAGCCAATGCGGAGTTTGACCCATGGCTAGAGAGTAACGGACCCAGTCACTTAGCTGCGAGTGCTGGCTCCTGTACATGTTCACTCTAAACTGGCTTAGTCCGCTCGGTTAGCTGAGCCACTTTGCAGGCTGTGATGAATAAGCCATTGTTCATTGCTTTGTGCACTTCCTGTTGATGGAGCGTAATCCAAATAATCTAGATTTTACTTGAGGCTGTTGTACAATGAGCTGCTCATGTAACAATACATCCATCCCATGGTTCTTTCTCCTTTAACACTGCACGTTTCTGGATGGGTGGGTGTGTAGGGAGAGAGAGTGTGGTTCCACTCGTCTTTGCTGTTCTCTTGCAACTGACCGTTGAGGTTCGAGGGAATGAAGCTGATAGTGTCTTGTGTATGTGAGGGGGTGGCGGGGGGCGGGGGGGATTTGTTTGTGTGACCACCTCCACCTTGCTTTCACTGCTTGGTCGTTTAGTACAGCTCTCCGCCATCAAAATTGAGTGAGGGAACATTCCACAGCGACCCCTGATAGATGGCACCTTACTTGGGGCTTTGTTCACAGTGCAGTCTGCTACATTAGGGGCACCGCGCACAGATTAAGTGTTTTATTGAACCCTCTCTGTCTCTGCCCTGAGCTGCCTGTCCTTACCACTGTCACCCAGCCCCATGCTTGATGCTTTTGTTATTAGCTTTTGCCCTCTCTTCCCATGCAGCTTAATGTCCCTTCGCAGGACAGTATCTCATAGCTCTAGGGTGCCAAGAGGAATAGACTGTTAACTTAAATTAACTCTAATCCTCATTTTTGAATGAGCCTGTCAATTGAAGGCTCTTCAAGCCTCTTTTTTCTCCTTTACTCTTTCTCCCTTATATACAACAAGAATTAGAGGCGGATGGGATGGGCGGAGACTCGTGTGATGAATGAATACCAGTACAGACTAAAAACAAAAAACTACAGCGGATGCTGGAAATCCAAAACAAAACAAAACAAAGCAGAATTACCTGGAAAAACTCAGCAGGTCTGGCAGCATCGGCGGAGAAGAAAAGAGTTGACGTTTCGAGCCCTCACGACTGAAGCTGCCAGACCTGCTGAGTTTTTCCAGGTAATTCTGTTTTTGTTTGGTTTTGGTTTTCCAGTACAGACTAGTTGACCCAAATGGCCTTTCTCTGTACTGTATGTTCGATGTGCATAAAAATAACAACCATTTGCATTTGGATTGCGCCGTTAACATGTTAAAACGCTCCATGGCACTTCACAGGAATGTTATCGAGCAAAATTTGACACTGATCCACATGAGATATTCGGGCAGGGTTGGTCAAAGAGGTTGTGTCTAAAGTTTGGGGGCTTAGGGAGGGATTTCCAGAGCCCTGGACCTCATTGGCTGAAGGCATGGCAGGCAATGAAACTCGGATGCTGAGGAGGGTTGTAGGGCTGGAGGAGATTACAGAGATAGGGAGGGGGCGAGGCCATGGAGGGATTTGAAGACAGGAATGAGAATTGTAAGAACGTGGACCGTGAGCCAGTGACCATAACTTCCTGCAAGTTAGCTTACAAACAGCAAGAGTTTGTGTTTAACCTTAGTTTCCACCCTTTATTTGACTAGTCTAATGTGTGGCATTGTTCCATTCCATTCCTCTTGAGTCTGCCCACCATTTCTTTATTGTAATCCCATCCTTCTCCCGCTCCCTCTGATTTTGTGTTCGTATATCCGACTTCTAGCCTCCAAGCCCGTGGAGGACCCGCACCCAAAAAGGACAGTGTCCGTTTTTGCCGCTAATGCACTCTTCTTTGAGCGTTGTGGTCATTTTCTGCTTATTTGTTTCTGATTCCCAGCATCTGCAGTAATTTAAAAAAAAAAACAATTATTTGTACGAAGTTCCACCCGTGAAGGGGGAATAGTTCCTGTGCCCACTCTTTTGGGCATTTAGAATCCATGTCAAATCCTCTCCTGAGTTTTGACCCCTTTGAGTTGGTTCGAGCTCCCTCCCGAGCTGCTCCGTCGATGAAGGTTAGACCACAAGACATAGGAGCAGAAATTAGGCCATTCGGCCCATCGAGTCTGCTCCGCCATTCAATCATGGCTGATAAGTTTCTCAACCCCATTCTCCCTTCTCCCCGTAACCTTTGATCCCCTTACCAGTCAAGAACCTATCTATCTCGGTCTTAAATACACTCAATGACCTGGCCTCCACAGCCTTCTGTGGCAATGAATTCCATAGATTCACCACTCTCTGGCTCGTTAGGGGGGGTAGGGCGTGGCCCCTCTGCGCTCCTCTGCACAAGCGCTTGTGGCTTTTCTTTGGGGGCAGATGCTTTTTCTTCATCCCCCTAAGTGAGGGGATGCCTTCCCTAACTAATAAACAACATTCGGACATTAATTTCGGAAAGGTCTCCTGACCGAGACCCTCAAATATGCGTGGCGTTTTGCTGCCATGTTGGACACTCACGGACGGCCACCCTTAATGTAATTGTGGTGAGGTTTAGGCAGCTGCCTCTCTGTACGTCAAGCCTGAAATCTCTTCCATTCTCCCGTTAGGCCCTCAAGCCTCCTCTTGTTTTTAAATTTGTGCGCTTTCGCTGCAGCTGAAAGGGCTGGGAGCTATAAAAAGCAGGAACGCGGCGTTGATTTGAATGTGTGAAAGGTTTTCGGATGTTTCACTGGTCCAGCCTAAAACTGGCTCCTGCCGAGTGTGAAGAAATAGGAAATGTTTCACGTCCGTATCTTAATTAAGTTTGAAATATTTTTTTTATTGCGGTGAAGGTATTTTAGACTTCCAGTCGTTTGCCTGAAGTGCTCCCAAATCAAGCGTAATGTGGCTCCAGTTTTACCTTCCTCCCCGAATGAACCTTTGGCTGAACATCTCCCCCTGAGCATGTTGCTGCTCGTTGTAGATCCCTACAAGAGTGTGTTTGTTACCAGTCCTCCTCCACATTCGCACACTTGCTCCCCAGCCTCTGAAAGGGAGGTGGCTGGTGATGCGCACTCTTGTGAATTGAGCTTACACCCGAAAGAAAGGGCAAATTTGGTATTTTAACAAAGAGCACACAAAGGCAGCTCCCAATCTGCCTTGGCGTTCTGTTTGTTAACCCCCCCCCCCCCCCCCCCCCCCCACACACACACACACACACACACACCCCTCCCCCTCCCCCCAGCCACCCAAAGCGCCCTCAGGGTGTTGGCAACAGTTTCATTGTTAGTTATTGTCAGTCAGATTTCAGCAAAGCAGAAATAAAAATGAATTGCGCAGAAGGCTCTCGATTTCGAATCCTCGGAATCGATTGTGCCTGGAAGAGGGTGCTCGGGGTCGCAGGCTAAGGGGCTGGCGGTTGTGGGCCTGCTGTTGGCCAGTTTGAGAGGCTGTTGGGGTTGAGCAGTGTTAACACAGCAGCGAGCAGCGTCGGCTTCAGGGCAGGAGACGAAAACAACCCCCATCACTTCCCTTGGCTGTGGAACTCCACCCAGTTCAGATGCCTTTCGGTTACGTGCTGCATTGTCCCAGTTCAGTGTACAGTAGGTGGGAGATGTCGCTGGGCGATCAGGCTGCTTTGTAAAATGCTCCAGCTGTCCTGAAGAACGGGAAAGTAGAAATGTTATTTTTGGACTGCCATTCCTAACTGAACGCGAGATGGTCTGAATATATCGGGAGCTGCTTGAGCAGAGTAAGAGTCTGTGTGAGAGGTTAACTGTGTCATATGTAAACACTTCCTGTACTTGGGCTCGTAAATCAGCTCGCGATTTCAGTTGTAAAGTTCAGCCTGGATCATGTTCAGAGGGAGCAGTGGCCCTGTTAAACAGCCCATCGTCGTCTCCTTTGCGTTATTTGTTCAAGATCCACGGTTTGCTTTGTCAAAAGGGAGCGGCTGCTTTGAGTGCTCTCAAAAGTAGGAAGTGTGCCAAACTTGGGGTGGTGCCCCCAAGTATCAAAGTGACGGTCGCTCTTTTCGATGCTGAGTGTACCTCCTTTCAGGCCTGGCCCAGTGGGTTGCTGACTCTCTCCTAGCTCGGCAGGTTGTGGGTTCAAGTCCCACCCCAGAGACTTGAGTGCCTAACCCAGGCCCACGCTCCCACTGCTGCACTCTGGGAGTGCTGCACTGCCAGAGGGGCCATCTCTCAGACGAGATGCCTCAGACAAACTGCAGACCCATTCGCCGCCTCGTTAAAAAGGATCCCTGGAGCAACTGGGTAGAAGAAGAATTGGTGTAAATTGTGTAGCATACCAAACATCTGAAGTAGGAGCGAGAATAGGCCATTCAGCCCCTCGAGCTTACTCTACCATTCAGTAAGATTATGGCTGATCTGATTGTGGCCTCAACTCCACTTTCCCACCTACCCCTGATAACCTTAGGCCCTTGACTCGCAAGGGATTCAGTCTACCTCTACAATGACCCAATACAAACATTCAAATTAGCAGCAGAAAAGTAGGCCATTCAGCCCCTCGAGTCTGCTCCGCCATTCAATAAAATCATGCCTGATGTAGCATTTGAGTATATAACTTTATTCATGTGGTGAGCATGAACAGGGGATTCATTTGAGCTGTGTGTAGGAACAGACTGAAACTGTGAACATAACATAAGAAATAGGAACAGGAGTAGACCATTCGGCCCCTCGAGCCTGCTCCACCATTCAATGAGATCATGGCTGATGATCTTGTGTTTCGATTTCCACATTCCCATCTAACCCCGATAACCTTAGATTCTTGTTTGGCAAGGGAATCAACCTACCTCTGCCTTAAAAATATTCAATGACCCCCACCTCCACCGCCTTCTGAGGCAGAGAGTTCCAATGTCTCTCAGCCTTCAGAGAAAAAAAATTCTCCTCATCTCTGTCCTAAAAGGGCGCCCCCTAATTTTAAAACAGTGCCCCCTAGTTCTGGACTCACCCACAAGAGGAAACCTCCTTTCGATGTCTACCTTGTCAAAGGCCGTTCAGGATCTTGTATACTTCAATCAAGTCGCCCCTCACTCTTCTAAACTCCAGTGGAAACAAGCCTGGTGTGTCCAACCTTCCCTCATAAAATAACCCACTCATTCCAGGAATCTAGTAAACCTCCCCTGAACCGCCTCCAATGCATTTACATCCTTCCTTAAATAAAGAGACCAAAACTGCACACAGTATTCGAGGTGTGGCTTCACCAATGCCCTGTATGACTGAAGCATAACATCCTTACTTTTATGTTCAATCTCCCTCGTTATAAAGGATAGCATTCAATTAGCCTTTTTAATTACTTGCTGTACCTGCATACTAACTTTCTGTGACTCGTGTACTAGGACACCTAGATCCCTCTGCACCTCAGAGTTATGTAGCCATTCTCCATTTAAGTAATAATCTGCTTTTTTTGTTCATCCTGTCACAGTTAAAAACTTCACATTTTCCCACATTAAACTCCATTTGCCACATCTTTGCCCACTCACTCAGCCTATCTATATCCATCTGCAACCTCCTCATGCCCTCTTCACAACATACTTTCCTACCTATCTTTGTGTCATCTGCAAATTTAGCTACCATGTCTTCACTCCCCTCATCTAAGTCATTGATGTAAATCGTAAAAAGTTGAGCCCCCTTGCTTGTTGAGTTCGGAGGTGCATGCTTGTAATATGTATCTCCGCAAACGAAGGCTGAAAAGATTAGGCTCTAGTTTTATCTTTGCCACCTGGCTTACTGAAGTAGAATAGTTTGGAGCTTCCTGCGTGAAAATTGGTAGCTGCATTTTGTACACAACAGCGACTCCAGTTGATTAGCTTTGAAGTGCTTTGGGAAGCCCTGAGGTTGTGGAAAGCGTGGTCGAAATGCAACTTGTTTATTTTACCGGCCACCAGACAGCTGGGCTGTTTCGAGCTGGGTGTTGCCGCCCTGTGCCTGAATGGGTCGCTAATCTGCATCTCTTGTTTTCCGTCCTTGACAGATTTCTGATTGGCCGAGTCAAGGTGGGCTTAGAGGCGTTTGCTTTGACCGGAGACGATGAGTGAGCTCGAACAGTTGCGCCAAGAGGCAGAACAGCTACGAAGTCAAATACGGGTGAGCAGCAAAGAATCCAGAATTTGTGTGGTATCACATTTAATTGGAGCCAGCCAAAACTTTGTTGAAATGAACCATCGGTGTAATTATTACTTCCTTCCCCAAAGTCACAAATTTGAGGTGCTGAATGGCCTTCTACTGTTCCCGATCCTGGCAGGTGAGCCAGGAACATGTACCCTGAGCAAAATACTTCAAGGCTTTCTACTTTTTCCCAAGCATATCTAATCGTAGCAAGATTGTTCAAATTCATTCTTGGGATGTGGGTGTCGCTGGCTAGGCCAGCATTTGTGATCATCCGTAATGGCCCCTTGAGCAGGTGGTGGTGTGCTGCCTGCTTGGCCCCGCTGCAGTCCATGTACTGTAGGTACACCCCCAGTGCTGTAAGGGAGAGAGCTCCCAGTCGGGATAGTGTGTGGCTTGGAGGGGAACTTGCAAATGTAGGTGTTCCGATGTGTGTGCTGCCTTGTCCTTCTAGGTGGTAGAGATTGGAAGGTGCTGTAGAATATAGTGGTGCACTATACCCCTCCTCCAAAACCCGTTCCTGGCCATCCCCTTGCCGCCCTCCCTTGCACCCCCCTTCTCCACCCCTCCGCCCCCCAGAATAATGGGGCGCGAGTTGGCAGCCAAGGGAGGAGAGTGAGATACTAATGGAGAAGTGTGGCAGCCCTGCCGCGGGTCACCTGCTGTTCAAGGCATGAGTTTGGAAGAAGCTGAGGGATGGAAAAGTTATTGCCCCGCGACCACTGTCTCAATTTAAACCTGCGATGCCAAAACCTAAATGTTCCTTGGCAGTGTAGCTCGAGTCTGAAATTGGAGATTGGCTCAGGATCCTGAGAAGGTGCAATGGTGGTGGTGGTGGTGGTTGTTGTTGTTGTTACAATAATTGCTTTATAAAACCTGACATCCTTTCCCCAAGCCGACGCCCAATTCTCTTTTTGGTGTTTTGTTGTCCCAAAATATTGCTGTGTACGGTTTTCCCCTCAAAAAGCGCAAGTTGAGAATATCATCATCTCTAAACAATGCTGTTGCATTGCTTTGCCCTTGGGTAGCACAGCCAGTCTGAATGTTGCGCTCAGAGTCCTGGATCTAGCCCAGAGTGACGCTGAGCTGAAATAGCCCGGAATGAAATGAACTGGGCCACGCTTTCAACTCCCTTCCTATGGGGAAGGAGCCCACTGCACATTGCAGCTCCAGGTTCATTCCCTTGAATTTCATCGCGTATCAGCCACGGTTCAGTGACTTGTCTGAGTCAGAAGGTCTCCCGAGTTCAAGTCCCACTCTGAAATCGAGGCTGATGCTCGACAGCAGTACTGAGGGTGGTGCAGCACTGTTGGGGTGCCGTCTGTCGGGTGAGGAGTTAAACCGAGGCCCCGTCTGCCCCCTCAGGTGGGTGTAAAAGATCCCATGGACCTTTGGCGTTCTCCCTAGTGTCCTGGCCAAAATTTATCCCTGAACGTCACCAAAATGGATTATCTGGTCCTCATCACAGTGTTTCCTCAACGTTTTTCCCCTTGTGACTCCATTTTAATACCTCGAGCTTCATGTGATCCCGGGTGTTTGGGGGGGGTGGGGTGGGCAGAGGGAGTTGCGTGGGGTGGTTTTTGCCGCTCCCGAGTGGAAGAGGAGAGAGAAGTTAAGCGCGGCGGGAATTGTTTAAGCCACAGGGTTCTTTCTTTGAAAAAAAAAAGACAAACACCTAACTTTTCACAGGCTTCTTCTTTCGCAGCAGTGTTCAGGCCTCAAAGATCTGTCCATCAGGCTGAGCCCACCACTAGAGAGAGAAAAAAATGCGAGTTATTAAAAGGGCCTCGGTGCTGTTAATGCTCAGCCCGCGTTCCACAGCAGCCATTGCGGCCCTGGAGCTCGTGACCCACAGTTTGTCTTTTCACAACCAGTTCCTCTCTACCCACCCAACTGGAAATAACTTCAAAACAGTGACCTAATTGCCCCTTGAACCCACCCACATTCCGTGAAATGCGCCCTCCGCTCGTGTAATTTGTTCATGTAATTTGATGGATGCTCAGAGTCCAGGCACTGTGCTGGAAAACCTACATTGCCCCAAGGCCAATATATCCTTCAGACTGTTAAACACGAGCTAACATAAGCTGAATCTCAGCCGAGCTCCTTTCCTTACGTGGGAGGTTTTGACACTTCGCTGGAGCAAGAGCAGCAAAAACTGAATGTTTTCATCTTTCCAAATCACTGAATCCCTCTTACTTTCAAAGGCACGGCTTCAGATTTACTTCAAGTTGTGACGCAAGTTTGCATTAACAAGTGGACTGAAGCAAATGTGATGCTGGAAGCGCTAAGTTTTTTTTCTTAAGGTGACAGGCGATGTTGATGGATCAGGAAAAAATTATTGAGCCAGCACCGACCAACCAAACGTGTCTTCTAACTGAGACTCTGTTCCTTACAGGATGCAAGGAAAGCATGTGGCGATTCTACGCTGACCCAGGTGAGTCCAGTAACGGGGCCGCTAGCACAACTGGCGGGTTTTCTATCCTGATCTGTCTCGCACTCTGTATGGTTAGTTTTGTAGTCTTCCAGCAAGAGGCTGTCGCAGATTCAGGAGTTAATTATCACAATAGTTTCTGTCCGGCCTAGATTACTAAGAATGTATAAAAATAAGAGATGGAGTAGGCCATTCGGCCCTTCAAGCCTGCTCTGCCGTTCAATACAATCGTAGCTAATCTTCTACCTCAACTTCACCGACCACATTAACCCCATATCCCTTAGTATCCAACAATCTATCAACTTTTGTCTTGAATACACTAGACCACTGAGCATCCACAGCCCTCTGGGGTAGAGAATTGCAAAGATTCCTGTAAAACCACTTCCTAAATTTTCGAGGGGACATTGACTTCATTCCTGCTTTTTGAGATCTATATAGCTGCACCCCTAGACTTCATTGTTCATGGGGTTCTATTGCACCTTTTGCCAAGTAGGAGTATTTTTTTCATTCTTAACAGTATTGCTTTACAAGGTTAAATATTGGGAAGACTCAAGCCATTGTTTTCAGTCCCCGCTCCAAAGCCAGCTACCGACTCGATCCCTCTCCCTGGCAATAGTCTGAGACTAAACCAGTCTGCTCGCAACCTCGGTGTCGCATTTGACCCTGAGATGAGCTTATCCCTATTCCTATCCACGCCACCGTTAAGACTACCTGTTTCCACCTCTGTAATATCGGCTGACTTCACCTCGTCTCAGCTCATCTGCTGCTCAAACTCTCGGTTGTGCCCCTATAATGGCTAGACTTGACGATTCTACCCTCCATCAACTTGAGATCATCCAAGACTCTGCCTTAGTCTTAACTCACAGCAAGTCCCATTCCTCTTGTCACCCCTGTGCTCACTGACCTACATTGGCTCCTGTTCAAGCAACGCCTCGATAAAATTCTCATTCTTGTTTTTTCATATCCCTCCATGGCCTCACCCGTCCCTACCTCTGTAACCACCTCCAGCCGCACGACCCTCCGAGACCTCTGCGCTCATCTAATTCTGGCCTCTTGAGCATCCACCGCCTTTGGCCTTCAGTTACCTGGGCCTAAGCTCTGGAATTCCCTCCATACACCTCTCTACCTTGCCTTCCCCCTATGAGAGACTTCTTAAAGCCTGCCTCTTTGACCAAACCTTTGGTCACCTGACCTGATATCTCATGTGGCTTGGTGTCATATTCGTGTGAAGCACCTTGGGATTCTATACGCATATAGTGCCTTTAATGTAATAAAACTTGAGCGTGAGTAAGTGTTGCCCATAAATTAGTTACCCTATTTCCCAATGAAATATAGTGAATCATGGATATTCATAAGATTGATTTTCATATCCATTACTCAGCCTTCCTGTGGCACTAACTTGTACACGTTGGCTGTTGCTGGGGTCTGGTTCTGTTGGTGCTGTCATTCCCTCAGTCACTTTGCCCTGGCTTGCACTGCACACTCAGGACAGCTGCCACTGATGGCCAGTTGTTCGACCGCATCAAGCCCCAGCCAGAATATAACCCCCGTGTCTACGCACGCACTTTTGCACACTTTTTTTTTCAAAAAGAAAAGGCTAAGGATTTAATTTGGCTTCCTTGTGATGCCTTCATTGTCAAATAGCCAGCTGAAACATCATTGAGGCTCACGTGCGAAGTGTGGGGAACTGGAAGGTTACCTGTGCCCGTTGAAGTTACATTGCAGCAAGAAGGATTGTTGGCAGGGACAAGCGATTACCAGCACCGTGAGCTGCCTCGAATATAGGGCGGCCGCAGTCTGACCCGTTAGGAGGTCAGGCCCCTCCACTCCCGGAGGGTTGGTCAGGAGCCAGCTGCGCTAGGCTGCTCTTACGATCTTGTCGATGCGCGTGAAAGCACGCGCTCTGTGATTTCGAGAGTTGCGTTCTGCCCAAGGATACTCTCCACAATCACTTTCCTGCTGTGCATGAAATGTTGTGTTTGTCCATTTCCAGATTACAGCCGCCCTCGATCCCGTCGGAAGGATCCAGATGCGTACGAGACGCACACTAAGGGGTCACTTGGCTAAGATCTACGCCATGCATTGGGGAACCGACTCTAGGTGCGTACACCACTTATAACAAACAGCAGCAACTCGCATCTATGTGATAAAAACAAAAAACTACTGCGGAT
The DNA here is from genome assembly GCF_964194155.1 of Cetorhinus maximus. Classification (NCBI taxonomy): domain Eukaryota; kingdom Metazoa; phylum Chordata; class Chondrichthyes; order Lamniformes; family Cetorhinidae; genus Cetorhinus; species Cetorhinus maximus. The sequence goes on from NW_027598128.1 coordinate 11,940, forward strand.
GCTGGAAATCCAAAACAAAAACAGAATTACCTGGATCTATGTGACGCTTTTAATATGGTGAAACATCTCCAGGTGGTTTCCTCAGCGGTTTATCGGGTAAAAGTTTGACACCGAGCCACATGAGATATAGGGACAGGTGACCAGAAGCTTGGTGGAAGAGGCAGGTTTCAAGGAGCCTCTTAAAAGGAGAGAGAGAGAGAGGTGAAGAGGTTTAGGGAGGGGATTCCAGAACTTAAGGCCCGGGCAGCTGAAGGCACGGCTGCCTGTGGTGGAGGGATTAAAATTGGAATATACAAAAGGCCAGAATTGGAGGAGAGCAGAAAACCTGGAAGGTGGTGGGGCTGGGTTAGAGAGAGGGGATGGTGGGGTGAAGCCATGGGGGGAATTTAAAAAAAAAAACAAGGAGGAGAATCGATCACTGGAGTCAAAGGCAATTTCTTCTGTAGATTCTGAGATTCATGCTCGTTTTCATCTGCATGCTCCAGAAACTAAAGAATCCTTTCCTAATAAAGCAAACTTCCTGATCTCACCTGGAGCTGAATTTTAGGACCCAGGTGAATAAGAAGCAGTAAAAACTAAAGCCGCCCCCGGATCAACCTTGCCCCAGTCCATGTCATTCCTCCATCGCATCTCCTTTCGGAGAGACACCTAGCTCTCGTGAGCTTGGTCCTTACCGTCTGATTCAGCGGGATTTCCCTGGAGGTCTGCTCCCTGGAGGTTTCTGGGCCACTCTGACAAGAACGCTGGCTGCAGTGTCACCCACGCCGCCGTTCAGCCCGAGGCTCCGTTTGCTTGCTGGGGTGGAGGCAGAGGGCCCCGTGGCACTGCTCACAAACTTGCAGTGTCCTGGGAAAACATTCCCCCCCACCCCCCCCAAATGTTTGTGCCCCTAACCGCCCCCTCGACCACGCCACCCAAAAAAAAAAATCAAATTAACTGCTTGTTATCGTCTCGCAGTTTATGGGATCTTGCTGTGCGCGGATTGGCTGGCTACTGCATTTACCTATGCACTATGTTGAACTCGCAGCACAGAAACGGGCCATTTGGCTCATCGTCTGGCCCGTGCTGGCGTTTATGCTCGTCCCGAGCAGTTTCACCTTTTCCAGATATGCTCCTGTTTCTTTCCCCCTTGTGCCCTCGACCAAATTTCCCCTTAAATGCTCACCGCAGCCTCTCCATGGGGTAGCACCACCCTGACTAACGAAGTTTTTCTCCTCAATTTCCTTGTATTTATTGGTTTATCTCCCCTGGTTTTGGAAACCTCTATAATTGGAAGCATCATCTGTGCCTTATCCCTTCACAATTTTAAAGATCTCCATTAGCCCACCCCCACCCCCACAGCCTTAAGAGCTCAAATAATGGTGTGTTTATATTTTATTTGTTCGCAGGATGCTGGCTGGCTGCCCATCCTTAAGTGCTCCTTGAGGAGGTGGTGGTGAGCTGCCTTCTTGAACTGCTGCAGTCCATGTGGTGTAGGCACACCCACCGTGCTGTTAGGGAGGGGGGGGGGCTCCAGGATTTTGACCCAGTCAAGGAACGGCCGCTATATTTCCAAAGTCGGGATGGTGTGTGGCTCGGAGGGGGGGTGCTTCCAGGCTCCCCTCTGCATCCGCTGCCCTTGTCCATCTAGATGGTAGCGGTCACAGGTTTGGAAGGCACTGTCGGAGCTGCTCCCCTCCATTCTCCCCTCTTACCGGGTTACAATACTGACTACACTTCCAATGTGTTTCCTTGGCTCTGAATCACTTTGAGGCCCTCAAGAGGGAGCTGCCTAAATGCAAGTTTTTGTTGGCCATGTTACTGTATGATGGACCTTGGGGGAGGAGGAGAGAGAGAGAGAGAGAGAACTGTAGGGGTGAAAAAAATAATGCTTTCGCTGCCCTTAATTCACTTAAATTTTATGTTCCTTTGGCAGACTGTTAGTCAGTGCATCTCAGGATGGAAAATTAATCATCTGGGACAGCTACACCACAAATAAGGTAGGCCCCAGTAATTCTGCGAAGGCTTTCCTCGATCGTTTTGACAAGAGGTACGCCAAGTACGTTCGCCCCGTTCTGTGTCCTGCTGCGGAGCGAGACTCGCTGCGGTTTTTAATCCACTGACAAACAGGCCGAGATGTCCGATCTTGTCTGTCTTTGAGCGGCTGGGGTGAAGGAATTAGCAAGGTTGTGCGCGCGCCCCCCCCCCTCGATCCTCGGGGAACGGAGGTAAAGAGTCAGTTGTTGACCCCAGCTAGCGTTGTCCCACAATGGGGACCTTTTATTTGGATCTGCTCAGCTCACCCCCCCACCCCACCCCGGTGTCACAATGGGATCTTTTATCTGGATATGTTTTTTTGGCAGACCTTGTGCTTCAGTGTGATACATTTTTTTTTTAAACTTATGCAGCGAACCATGTGCTAAGCAGCGATTTTTATCTTGGCTTAGACCTCTCTCTGATCTTTGCCACAGGAGGTGAGCTGTTCACCGATATAACTTGGGGTTTTCGAGAGCACAATCGCTGGAAGAAGCTGCTTTATTTTTTTTTAAGGGCGCGCTCAGTATTCAGGCTAGGCTTTCTTCAAAGTATTCGGTTGCAGGAACGCAACTCCCGGCTACGTCCAGTGGCCGTGGGTGGCCCAATAGAGTTTCTGCCCTCCAAATTTGGGTTGTGATTTGGAGCTTTGTGTCGTCCACCTACACAGGGTCCCAAGCGGGTTTGTACGTTTTCCCTCACTTGTCTCATGCCTCTCCCCTCTCGCTCCCGAGTTTTAAGTACCGATCAGGGAGCCCGCCCATCAGCCTATTGTTCAACGCTGGAGTTTGTGTTTCTTGCACAGGAGCCCCCACTGAGGCTTTAAAAACCTGTCGTAGGTTGAGAAAATGGGCTGGCGCTTTTCGAGGCCTAGCCGTTTTAGGACGAGGTGAGCAGGGGAGGTAAATGATCCCACCGGGGATGAGGGAGAAAGGAATAGAAGGAATACACTGATCGGGTGAGATGATGCAGGGGTGGGAGGAGGCTCACATACAGTATAAATGCTGATTTTGATGGGCTGAATGGTCTTTTTGATCCCCCTTACCCATCAAGAACCTATCTATCTCGGTCTTAAATACACTCAATGACCTGGCCTCCACAGCCTTCTGTGGCAATGAATTCCATAGATTCCTGAGCATATCGGGGTGCAGTGTGGAGCCGAGTTACTTCACACCGAACAGCAGTTACCCTCGCAGGTCCCCAGACGGGGCATTTGAGAATCAGTGGAGTCGTATCTGCCTTCCACCAAAGTGTCGCCGTCTCCCTCTTAATTACAGGTCCGCAGGAGGAGGTCATTCTCTGCCTCTAGACAGAGAATCGCTAGGAGGAGGGGGAGTTGGGCACTTTGTGGAAACTGGGTGCAGGTGCTTGATCGAGAGTCCTCTTTTTTGAAATGTTCAGTGGAGACGGGAGGGCGTAAATGGGAAGAGCCTGCGCCTCCCTTCCCTCGCTTTATCGCGATACGCCCTGGTTTGGAGAGTTGTGAAGGAGGAATTAAAAACACGCGGGGGAGGGGCACAGCCTCGGGATAAGGGGGCCGATCGTTTAGGACTGAGACGAGGAGAAATTACTTCACCTCCAAAAGGGTTGTGAATCTTTGGAGCCCTCTACCCAGAGGGTTATGGATGCTCCGTCGTTGAGTACATTTTAAGATTGGGAGATTTTTGGGGTCTCAGGGAATCGAGGGATATGGGGAGCGGGCGGGAGAATGGAGTTGAAGCCCAAGATCAGCCATGATTGTGTTGAATGGCGGAGTAGGCTCGATGGGCCGAGTGGTCTCCTCCTATTTCTTCTTCTGTGATATTTTTCTCATCTGACCTGCATTTTTTTTTTTTAAGTGAGGTGCTTCCGATAAAAGGTTTCCAAGTGAAACTTCTTGCTGTAAATGAATACCGGTGGACACTTGATTTCTGGCGAGGGTGGCTTCTCCTCTGCTTCTCTTTGTGTTGCAGACCAAGGAGAACTTTAAGAGGTTTCCCTTTGCTCCCCGGAAGGCACTTGCTCATGTTGGGGTCCAGCACCCCCACCGCGTGCCTGTTCGTCATGCGACGATCGGCGGCAAGTGTTGGCGGGCTGTTTGACTGGGGAGGGAATCGCACCAGAACCCAAGCAAGCCCTCGCCCGACGTTTGCGCACGTAACCGGGCAGCCCTTCCGAATATTGGCCGTGCGGGTGGCCGGCCAGCTGGGCGATGTGACGCAGAGCCCCTGACCTTCTGTGCACCTTCCAAATCGACTGCTTCCTTTTTGAACAGGTTCACGCCATTCCACTCCGGTCATCTTGGGTCATGACCTGTGCTTACGCGCCGTCCGGTAACTACGTGGCCTGCGGTGGCCTGGACAACATCTGCTCCATCTACAGCCTGAAAACTCGCGAGGGAAACGTGCGAGTGAGCAGGGAGCTTCCCGGACACACAGGTGGGCGCTGCGAGTTTCGGTGGGGGTGGGGTGTGGGGGTGCGCGGGTTGGAGGGAATGGGGACCGTACGCGAGGGTTGGCCCTGTCGGAATACCCTGTCCGAATAGGGCGGCTGAACCCATCAGATTCCTCACGATTGTGCTAAAGTCCTGCCACATGGCGCTCGGCTGTGCTCACCGCAGCATCGATTTCAGCAGCACAGAGGAACCCAAATGAGGGCAGGTCAGGCGCCCTTTCTCCTTTTTTTAGGGGGGGAAATCTGGCCTACATGCGGATGACTCTTAACTGCCCCTCTGAAATGGGTAAATGAGCGAGCCACAGGGTTCAAGGGCAATTAGGGATGGGCAACAAATGCCGGCCTTGCCAGCGACGCCCACATCCCATGAGAAAATGGTGCTCGATCTCTTAAAGAACGATTACAACTCTCGCTGACTGACGTAGCACCTTTAACATGATTTTTTGAAAATGCCCTCGTGGTTTGGGTTGAGGGGGAAAGTTTTACAGACCCGCAAAGCGGACAGATACTGAGACAAAGTGAGCAGAAACTTGATCAAAGAAGCTAGTTTTTAAAATGGCCTTAACCCTGCCACCTTTTTTTTTTAAGAGAGGGAATTCTCAACCATGGAGACCCTGCAAGAGATCACCATGCCTTGAGGGGGAACTGATTGTGGTGTAGAAGGTGGTAAGGAGAGAGACTAGCGTAGCGGCAGTGTCACTGGGCTAGTAATCTGGAGTCTCAGGCTAACTCTCTGGGGACACGGGTTCAGATCCCACCACGGCAGCTGGTGGAATTTAAATTAAATTAATAAAATCTGGAGTGTAAAGTTGGTCTCAGTAATGGTGACCGTGACAACTATCATCGATCGTTGTAAAAACCCATCTGGTTCAGTAATGTCCTTTTTTAGGGAAGGAAACCTGGCCTGCATGCGGGTGGCCCTTAACTGCCCCCCTGAAACAGGCAAATGAGCGAGCCACGCAGTTCAAGGGCAATTAGGAATGGGCAACAAATGCTGACCTTGCCAGCGGCGCCCACATCCCGTGAAAGAATGGAAAAGAAGGGCCTTCCAAATAAAGCAGGGCAAAGGGCAGCGAGTTGGGGTCTTTTGGGATGTTTGGAATTTCTTTGCACAGATGATGTTCAATAGGTGGAGAGATTGCCCGAAGAGCTGGCTGAGACTGAGACCCATTCAAGAAACCATTAGGCTTTTTGAGGGCCGGAAGTTGTTCATATTCTGCGCAGAGTCTGTGAAGAGTGCTGAAGAATGTGTTTGTTTATTGACTGATGTTACAAGATCGAATACACCTTCAGCCACCACCTTGCTTAGTGTTATAGAAGCGCAGACTGATACCGCATTGAAAGTGGCCATTTGGCCCATCGTGTCTGTGCTGGCTCTTTGAAAATGACCCAATTAATCCCATCGTAACCCTGCACGTTTTTCCTTTTTAAGTATTTGTTCAATGCCCTTTGGAAAGTTTACTATTGAATCTGCTCCCACTGCCCTTTTTCAGGCAGTGCATTCCAGATCCCAACAACTCACTGGATTAAAACATTCTCCTGAGCTCCCCCCTCAGGTTCTTTGGCTGATTATCTTCGACGTGTCCCTCTGGTTACCGACCCTCCTGCCACTGGGAACGGTTTGTCCTTTATTTATTGTATCAAAACCCTTCTTCATTTTGACCACCTCCTACTAAATCTCCTCTTTTCTGCTCTTGGGAGAGGAACCCTAGTTTCACTAGTCTCTCCGCGTCTCTCTCATCCTGGTGCTAGTCTAGAAAACCTCCTCTGTACCCTCCATGAAGGACCTAAAATCCTTCTGTAAGTGTGGTGCCCAGAATTGGAGGCAGCGCTCCAGCGGATGGCCAACCCATGTTTTATAAAGTTATAGCGCAGATAGATGATTGGTTAGTCGCAAAATCATCATGGGGCAGGTGCTGAATTGTGATGCTGACACAAATAAAACGAGTATTCATCATTCATCGTACAGCTGTAGACAGTCCATAACACCGTTGGTGACAGACGGCTGAAATAAAAATGAAGTCTAAAATAACAAAAGGATTGTACAACTATGATCATTTCGGTGTACAAATAATTACAGTACGTTGCAAAATGCAGGTCTCCTTGAGATACAGAAAAGGGAGAGGTCTGCTACACTGTGGATTTTGTATTAAAGTCCATAGATCATACGTTGTCAGGTTGAGTTCATTAAATTCTCAATCATTTACGTACTGTTTGAGCTTTATAAAGCAGGGAATTGGGCTGTCTGTTCGTTGGAAATCTTATCTGTGGAATGGTGCCCTTCCTCATTAGTTCCATCACATGTTTACTTTCGGGTGGTTGGAGCAAGAGAGATTGGCAGTGGGAGGAGGGATTCGAGAGGCTTCTAGTGAACTCTTTCAGCAAGGGAACATATATTTGGATGTTTAGCGTAGAGCTTTGCTTTTTTACTTTTCTGGCTTCTGATAATGAAACCCATGATCCCATTTGCCTTTTTGTTTTGTGCCATTCGATACAAAACGGAATTCAATTAGCCTATCTTATTCACTTGCACTGCCGTCTCTTAATGAAAAAAAAACCTCTACCCCTGTACTGTTGTTTCTGAATGTTTCATACATACAAACATACGAATTAGGAGCAGGAGTTAGGCCACTCGGCCCCTCGAGCCTGCTCCACCATTCCATAAGATGGTGGCTGATCTGATTGTGACCTCAACTGCACATTCCCCTCCCTGATAACCTTCCTCCCCCTTGCTTATCAAGAATCTGTCTAGCTCTGCCTTTTAAAAATATTCAAAGACTCTGCTTCCACCGCCTTTTGAGGAAGAGAATTTCAGATGGGTTCCTGCTTCCAAAGTGTATTGCTTAGTTTGAACTGTCTGCCACCAGCTGCCCCACTGCTAGCCTCCTGAAGTCTTTTCCACTGGCCTATTCACTCTACAGTGTATTTTTGTAAATCTATGATAAACGTGGCTATTGCCAACACGCCCCCTTCCCCGCCCTGCATCAATTCAAGTCCTGATTGTTTGCAAGTTCCAACGCAGTGGAACACCGCTTGCTGTCACAGATACATCCTGGGAAATTGCTTCTAGCCTCTGGTGGCTGCTATGTTTTGGCCTCTGGCTCATGGGGAGCGAGGTTGTGGGGCAGGGGTTGATGCTACAGCTGCCCTAATAGCAAAGCACGCTCTGCGACTGGGATGGCCTGAAACCCTTTGCATCTTTCTCCCACATCTACACAAGGGAGCAGTTCAGTTGGCCTACCTGGGGGAGGTGATGGCGCAGTGGTATTGTCACTGGACTGGTAATCCGGAGACCCAGGGTAATGCCCTGGGGACCCCAGGTTCGAATCCTACCACAGCAGATTTAATAAATATCTGGAATTAAAAGTCTAATGATGACCTTGATGACTGTAAAAACAGTCCTTTAAATGCCCTATAGGGAAGGAAACCTGCTGTCCTTACCTGGTCACCTATATGTCAGGGTGCATTGTAGTTGACTTGTAAAAATGCCCTCTGAGCAAGCGCAATTCAGGATGGGCAATAAATGCTGGCCTAGCCAGCGATGCCCACATCCCATGAACAAATATAAAACAAAAATTGTGAATCAGACTGTTACTTTAACAGGGTTTGGGAGCAGATTACCACTTCAAGTGAAGGTGTTAAACAATCCTGAGTGCGCTGATAGCTACATCCAATTTAAGATAATTAGTTAAGCACGTAACATGTCTCCTGTACGCTGGCTAGAAGCGGCATACATTTATACAAAGGGAAATGAAAGGAATATGTTCAAGCCTTGCACCTTTGAATTACCCAGGAGCATGGGGAGCCTGTATAGCTCCCTTTTGCTTTCTCCATGGCAACACCTCGGCCAATCAGAGTTGACTTGCCAACCAGTTTCTCCTGTAGTTTAAATTGTTGTGATCATCTGAAATCTGGCATTCTTGTGTTTGTCCCGATGAGTGCAAGACGAGAAAAATCGGCGACATGTCTCTCTTCAGCAATATTCAAGACGAAGTTAATTTGTATTCTTTTATTTCTTTCTCTCACCCCACCTGGTTTAGGAAAACCCAGACCCTGCGATTGGCTGCGCTGAGGGTTCCCCAAAACCACCCACCACCCTCCCCTTCCCGCCACTTCCAGTTTCCTCCAGGCATTTGAGCTGAGCTCTGATTCACACGGGTACTTCCTAAACCAGCTAAATTGTCCTGGCTTGCAAATTCTCACCATCCAGTGGACCACCAAAGATGAGGCCACTGGCGGCCTGGTCTGGCACATGAAGCGTGTCAGACACTGGAGGCAATTTACACCCTTTGGAGGCTCGGCCTAACAAGCAGTGGTGCATTTTTTTTTTGTTGGGGGGTGGTGGGGGGGCTGACATTGATCAGGAATGGTTTTGATTTGAGTCCAGCTTGTGGAAGTAAGTGCTCATCCTGGTGACTGTCAATTATCTGTTGTTTTGTAGGTTACCTATCCTGCTGCCGCTTTCTAGATGATAACCAGATAGTTACAAGCTCTGGCGATACAACCTGGTGAGTTTATCAGTGAGTCGATGGAGTGGTGGTGGGTGGGTTGAGGGGGGGGCGGGATTTCGAATTGTTGCCGTCTGTCAATCGAACCTTCCCTCGGGGTGGGGCGGTGGGGGGATAGTTTACTTGATCGGTGATGTGAATCCAACCCAGGGATGATTGTTGGCGAAGGAACCGACCAACCGAGGTATTATTTATTTGGACACAGAAGAGGGAGGAAAAGAAACCAGCGTGGCTAACTTGAGTATTCATTGACAGGAGTCGTAGACTAACGGAGCAAGAGGAAATAATGCACAGCAAACATATAAAATAAGTTACGGGGAGTGCAAGAGCGATGACCTTGCACGGTCCCTTTTAAGATAACAAAAATGTTCCAGGTGTTTGACCAGTGGGCTGTTCAGATTCTAGGCAGGAGTTGGGGGTAAGTGTAGACTTGAAGGTGAAGAGAGAGAGAGAGAGAGGTTTGCATTTATATAGTGCCTTTTGCAAGCTTGGTTCATCCAAATGTGCTTCACAGCCAAGCAACTGGTTTATTCAAGTGTAGTCGCTGTTGGAATGTAGGAAATGTGGCAGCCCATTTGTGCACCACCTGCTCCCACTAACAGCGATGCGGAAATGACCCGATGGCCTGCTTTTTTTTTTAAGCTATTAGCTGAGAGATAAATGTTGGTCCAGGACACCGGGAGGGCTCCCCTCCTCGTTGTCTTTGAAATAACACCATGGGGTCTCTGTGGGGGCAGACAGGACCTCTAAGCTTGGCAAGGTGGAGAGGTTTAGGAAGAGGATCTGGGAGCGGAGGGCTGCATTGATGTCGGATGTCCTCTCTTTACCCCCCCTCCCCCCTACTGTGGGTTAAGTGGACCTCAGCCCAGACCTGGAATCGTGGGTGGTGAACTGAGCCACAAGGTGGAATCTTCAGTAATTACACTTCCTGTCCTCTGACTCTCCTTGCCCTGGTCCAGTACTGTAGTGTTCTGGTAATGGTGCTAGACTAGTAACCTTGACACCATGAGTTCAAACCCTACCACGGAAGTTAAATTCATCAAAGATTTAAGTCTGACATGCCACCAAACCAAAACAAAAAAAAAGAAATGGAAGCTGCTAATTGATCAAAAACTGGGTCACTAATGTTTCTCGAGGAAGGTGACCTGACGCATCCTACCAGTCCAAGCTATGCATGTCCAAAACTAAATGGCCCTCTGACATGCCATAATAAGCTTCTCCATTATAAACATAGAAGACCCACCCCCATCCAGCACCTTACCAGGCCACGAGTGATATATGGATTCGCAGCCAGTGCATGAAGTGTGAAACTAGACATGAATCCTTTTCCTGATGGTTGGTTTATTCACAGAATGCAGCATTACCTATGTCTGCCTCCCATTTAACAACCAAACCAGTGTCCCAGCATTCTCCCTTTTCAGCAAACAATAATCAAATTAAGTAATTGGCATCCCCTTAAAGGGGCACTGTAATAAAAAAGCAAATCTTTAAATTAAACTTATCAAATTTAAATTACAAGAACATTCCCAGGGCTGCTGATGCACTCCAGCCCAGCAGCCCTTCTTTATATGTGCTCAAGGTACTTAATCGGTACTCTCCACCTGTTTATCCTTGACCTTAACCGTACAATTATCAAACCGTTAACACTTAGTGACGGGCAATAAATGTGGTTTCGCCAGCATCACCCACATCCTAAGGACAAACATACCCTGCTACTTAGAGGCAGTCGTGTGGTGGGTATTTGTATCCAGCTGTCTGACTTTTCTAGGGTGCGAGGAGCCTTCAGATTCTTGTCCTTGTTGGTCTCCAGAAAAATATTTTGCAATTTCTGTTTCCCGGTGGTATTTTTTTTTTTAAAAAAAGAAAAAAAGTTCTTCACCTTTCTAATGATTTCCCTCTCCTCACCCTGCCCATGCATCCCCTCCTTTTGTTCCTCGGCAGTGCCCTGTGGGATATTGAAACCGGGCAGCAGACGACCACGTTCACGGGCCACAGCGGAGACGTCATGAGCCTCTCCCTCTCCCCGGACTTCAAGACCTTCGTGTCGGGGGCCTGCGACGCGTCAGTCAAGCTCTGGGACGTGCGCGACAGCATGTGCCGGCAGACCTTCACCGGTCACGAGTCGGACATCAACGCCGTCTGCGTAAGTTAGCGCAGGCGCCGCGCACCGGGGCTTCGTTCCGAGCCAGAGCACTTTGGGATAGCTGTCCGGGGTGAAACCATGGAGACGTGGTCCGTGGTGGGGTGTGGCCGTGGCCCTGGCCCTTAACGCAGGGCAGAGAGAGAGAGAGAGAGTGAAACACAAAACTGGGGGAATGGCGGTTCGGTGGTGCTGGGTTTGAAAACGAGAGCAGCCTGCATTTATAGAGCACCCTTAACATCCCAGCCACAATTTGATAGTGAGCCACATTAGGAGAGGTGACCAAAAGCTTAGTCTAAGAGTTAGGTTTTAAGGAAAGGTTTAAAGAAGAGGGGGATGGGGAGAGAGAGAGAGAGAGGTAGAGGCAGCCTCTGCTGATTAAAGGAGATTAAAAAAAAAGGCCTGGCAGAGGCTGGAGTGAAAAAGGCCATGGATTGATCATCACTCCATCCATGGAGGAAGAAGAGTTCTCAGGATGGGGTAATAAGACTCGAGTGCCCAGAGTGTGCTCTGGGATAGTCAAGATCACTGAACCACTCGAGGCTTAACTTTGGGCACTGCACCTCAGGAAAGTTATATATTTGCCTTTGTGTGAGTGCAGCAGAGAACCACCAGATGGATTAAACTATGGGGGCAGGTGCACAGACTAGGCTTGTACTCCATCGAGAGTAGATAGGCGGTGGGGTGATCTAATCGAGGAGTTTAAGATGATTAAAGGATTCGATAGGGTAGACAGAGAGAAACTATTTCCCCCTTTTCGGGGTGAGGAGGGTGTGGTGGGGGAAAGGAGTCCGGAACAAAGGGGCAGAGCCATAAAATTGGAGCCAGGCTGTTCAGGGGGTGATGTCAGGAAGCAGTCCTTCACACAAAGGTGGAGTGGGAATCTCTCCCCCAAAAAAGCTGCTGAGGCCGAGGGCCAATTGAAAATTTCAATACAGCAATTCAGATATTTTTGTTGGGTGAGGAGATTAAAGGGTTAGGGGACCGATGCGGGTGGATGGAGTTGAGATACGGGTCAGCCATGACTGCCTAACTGAATGACGGAACAGGCTCGAGGGGCTGAATGGCCTTCTCCAGCTCCTGCGAAGCCTTGATGAAAGCTGTTGCAATGGAGCGAGGCGGTGGGGGGAACAGGACAGAAAGGAGGGGAAGTTGGTTACCAGGGGACGATGGTGATAATGCAGCCGCTGCTGCTGTAGTGCCGGCGACGAGGTCGCTTGTTGAGGGATCCCACAATGAGTGAAAGCGGTGGATGCTCCATGAAGCAGGTGATGTGTTGATTTTTTTTTTCTCTCGCTCCTCCCCTCCCCCTCTCCAGTTCTTCCCCAACGGGAATGCCTTTGCCACGGGCTCCGACGACGCCACCTGCCGACTGTTCGACCTGCGGGCGGACCAGGAGCTGATGATGTACTCCCACGACAACATCATCTGCGGCATCACATCAGTGGCGTTCTCCAAGAGCGGCCGTCTCTTGCTGGCTGGCTACGACGACTTCAACTGCAACATCTGGGACTCCATGAAGGGCGACCGTGCCGGTAAGTGTGCCAAGCAGCCTGTCCTCCGGTGTGACGCTCCCTGGTTCCTCCCCGCCATTGCAGTGCTGGAACTGTGAGGAGGGTGTGCGGGTAAGGACTGGAGGGCTGGCTTTGGGCAGAAGGTCAGGTCAGTAGGTAGCTCATAGGCGGGGCTGGCCTTGTAACAAACAAAATCTATTTAGAGTCTCTCCGGACAACAGCAAACCAAGCTCGTGACCGGAACTACATCAAAGCCTCCCTATAAAAAAAAAAACAGGGTAATTTCCCCAGTCAAATAGTGAGTTGATGAGCATTACCTGGATGAGTGCAGCTCCCGCAACACTCAAGTAGCTCGACACCATCCAGAACAAAGCAACCCCGCTTGATTGTCACCCCATCCACAAACATTCACTCCCTCCTCCACCGACGCACAGTAGCAGCAGTGTGTGTACCATCTACAAGATGCACTGCAGCAACTCACCAAGGCTCCTTAGACAGCACCTTCCAAACCCACGATCACCACCATCTAGAAGGACAAGGGCAGCAGACAGATGGGAACATCACCACCTGGAAGTTCCCCTACAAGTCACTCACTATCCTGACTTGGAAATATATCGGCCGTCCCTTCACTGTCACTGGGTCAAAATCCTTGAACTCCCTCCCTAACAGCACTGTGGGTGTACCTACACCACATGGACTGCAGCAGTTGAAGAAGGCAGCTCACCACCACCACCACCTCGAGGGCAATTCGGGGTGAGAAATAAATGCTGGCCTAGCCAGTGACAGCCCCATGAATGAAAAAAAAATCCTCCACCTCCTTCATTCACACCCCTCATCACCGACGCACAGTAGCAGCAGTGTGTGTACCATCTACAAGATGCACTGTAGCAACTCACCAAGCCTCCTTCGACAGCACCTTCCAAGCCTGTGACCTCCACCACTGAGAAGGACAAGAGCAGCATTTTGATGGGAATACCACCACCTGGAAGTTCCCCTCCAAGTCACTCACTATCCTGACTTGGAAATATATCGGCCGTTCCTTCACTGTCGCTGGGTCAAAATCCTGCAGCTCCCTCCCTAACAGCACTGTGGGTGTACCTACACCACATGGGCTGCAGCGGTTCAAGAAGGCAGCTCACCACCACCTTCTCAAGGGGCAATTAGGGATGGGCAATAAACGCTGGGCCCAGCCAGCGACGCCCACATCCCAGGGACGAAATAAAAAAGAATAGAAGGGGACAAGCTGTTTCCCCTGGTATGGGGAGGACCAGAGCAGGGAGTCTAGAACAAGATGCACAACATGAAAATTAAAAAGTTAGATCGTTCATGGGTGATACCAGGAAGCACTCACAAAGGTCATAGTCATTTGGCACAGAAGGAGGCCATTCAATCCATCGAGTCCACGCTGGTGCTCTGTAGAGCAACCTAGTCAGTCCCATTCCCCCGCCCTATCCCTTTAGCCCTGCAAGCTTATTTCCCTCAATTCCCCCACCCGATGTCCTTTTCAAAATAATTCTTCACCTCAACTTGCACTGTCTTCGTGGGCAGCGTGTTTCCAGTCAGGGAAATCAGGAACTCTCTCACCCCCATCCCTAACCAAAGCTGGAAATCAGGAACACTCTCACCCCCACCCCTGACCAAAAAAAAAACCCTGATTCTGGAGGGGGGGCCATTGAAAATATCAAAATTGAGATTGATAGATTTTTGTTTGGCAAGTGCATTTAAAATGTTAGAGCGCCAAGGTGGGTGAATGGAGTTAACACCCAGATCGGCCATGGCCGGAATAAGTGGAGGAATAGATTCAAAGGGACTGAATGTGCCTACTTCCTTCGTTTGACTCAAAATGGTGGGATCTGTCCTCCCCTCCTCGGGATTGCTAGGCCCCCAATGTAACCGACATCCCACCACACACTCGGTTTCTATTTAAAATGTTTACATGGGCAGTTTCGATGCTGAGTGTCGACCTGAACCTTGACAACAGGAGTTATGCCCGTATGCTAGATTTTCAAGCCAGTAGTTAATATCCACGGTGACCTAATCCTGTCACTGAGAGCTCTTTGTATTTTGCTGGGGATTTGCATTGAGAGCGGCGGCTGACCGAGCTCCAGATCAACCTGATTCTCAAATCTCTCTCTCTCTCTCCCACCTCCTTACAGGAGTCTTGGCTGGTCACGACAACAGGGTTAGCTGCCTGGGAGTGACGGACGACGGAATGGCTGTGGCAACAGGATCTTGGGACAGTTTCCTCAAAATCTGGAACTAACCGTGACGTGAAGTGGGTGCGACGCGAATAGAGAAATTAAAATTCAAAAAACCTTGATTATTAGATATGAAAACCTCCCGCCCTCCTACCTTCCCTCCCTCCTTTCTGCTCTCCCTCCTGACAAGAAATTACAGGACCTGGGGGGGAGGGTGGAAGAGGAGGAGGATGAGCCTGTGACAAACAGATTTCCCACTCCCCACCGCCCCCACACAACCCCCCCGCCCCCCTCCCACCACCGCCAAGAAAAAATAATTCCATCCCTTACCCCTCCCTCCCCTCCCATAGATGTAACCTGTTGAGGGTGAAATTTTATTTGTTAAAATAACAAGAAAAAGAAATACTTGGCGGGGGGTGGGGTTGGGGGAAAGAAAGGGTTTCCTCAGGCTTCTTGTGGAAAAGGTATAAATGGAGGGAAGGACTGCAGTTAATTTTTGTTTTTTAACAAGGAATCTTAAATTGACCCAGGCTTCTTGTGAGCTGCTGGTGTCAATCTAAACTTTGTCACCAGAATTTATTTGTTTCTCCCTTGGCTCATAGATTTGTTTGTGTGTGTGTGTGTGTGCTCATGAGAGCGAGAGTGAGTGTGTGCTCACGAGAGCGAGTGTGTGTGCGCGCGCGCGCTCACGAGAGCGAGTGAGCGTGTGTGCGCTCACGAGAACGAGCGGGTGTGCGCGCGCTCACGAGAGCGAGCGGGTGTGCGCGCGCTCACGAGAGCGAGCGGGTGTGCGCGCGCTCACGAGAGCGAGCGGGTGTGCGCGCGCTCACGAGAGCGAGCGGGTGTGCGCGCGCTCACGAGAGCGAGCGGGTGTGCGCGCGCTCACGAGAGCGAGCGGGTGTGCGCGCGCTCACGAGAGCGAGCGGGTGTGCGCGCGCTCACGAGAGCGAGCGGGTGTGTGTGTGTATGTTTTTCTTTTCAGTAGAATATCTTTACTGATGTGTCTCTTGACCCCTCCCTCTCCCAACACCAGTATCCTGGCTTTACATTTTTATACTGAAGTGCTAATTGTGTCACGCTCGACAGGGCAGCTGTTGACATGCGAGTGAACCGAAGCCTCGGCCTGTGGGTTTCACCCCCGCCTGCCTGTCCGCCTGTCTTCGCCCGTCGTTGTCAACGGCCATCACTAAGAGCTCCTGAGGACCACCCCCCCTCCCCCGTACGCTCCTCGCGGCGAGACGTGTATACCGACTTTTTAAAAACAAAAAAAGGAAGAAAATCCCTTTTCGCGACGAAGGATCTTCCCTGGCTGGGGTTTGTCAGTCGGTTGCGCGCGGGTCGCGAATGCTGTTGCCCTCCCGTCCCCGCTCGCCGCCTCTTTCAGCCCCTCACCCACCCACCTTCCCTCCCTCTCCCCCAACCTCTGCCTTTACCTCGCTTCCCATTTGAAATCACCCAGGTCCTGACAGCTCAGCTGCCCCGTCCCTCCCCTCACTCCAACTCTGCCCACTTCTCCGCCGTCTCTGACATGATGCACTTTGCAGTTAAATAACAGCACATTGCACCCACCCCAAAACAATATACAGCCACTCGCGCTTAACAATAAAACACTCCTTTCTTTATGGCCCCTTCAGGGGCTGCCTATGACTGTGCTGTATTTGGATGCAGCTTTATGAAGAAACTTCTGATACTGGTCGGGCGAGAAGCAGCATGCTTAGGGGAGGGCGGGTGTGCAGAGGGACCCCGCTCACACGGCACGTGGGCGGTATTGGCCTCGGCTGGTGTTGAGCTCATGGGTAAGCAGCTAACGGAGGCTGGTCCAGAGAGGCCGCCCGCATCGGCATTAACACCACGGTCTTGGGTTCAAAGCTCAGCTCTTAACCTGCGAGCTGATGTTGGCACGGTTTTATCTGCGGGAATCGTCTCATCTCTGCGCGCTCTCTCTCTCTCTCTCTCTCTCGGGGGGATATCTGCCACTTCTGCCATTTCCCCTCCTTCCTCCCCCCCCCTCCAAAAAAAATACATAGACCACGGACTCTCTCCTTTCTACTAGTGAGCAGAGGTTTCAAGATGTTGGCAAAAAGCTGTTGTCTCCTGAAGGGAGCCTTCTGATTGTAAACTGTCAGAAGAGGAGAGGAAACAAAAACAGAAAATGCTGGAAAAACTCAGCAGGTCTGACAGCGTCTGTGGAGAGAGAGAAAAACCAGGAGAAGGGAGGTGCAAGCGTGACCAGTCGCTGGTTTGTGCAATCCGGGGCTTTGTGTACCTGGCCGTCCCTAACCCGGCGAAGGAGGAAATGTGTAGTATTTAGTGAAGGCGGTGTACGGAATAATCTCCACCCCCTCCCCCCCATGTCCCACCCTGTTTTCCCCCCCACCCCCCCAAACAAACTGGTCAATCTTGCACCACCCACTTCCAAATCACTGCAAGGTTGTCATTTGCCTCTGTAGTGAGGTGCTGCTCCCCTCCACCCTGGCTGTCTCCTGTGTGTGTGTGTACGTGTGTGTAGGTGTAGGTGTGTGGCCACGCTTATTAAACTGGTATGCACTGCGCACCTATTTGGCCGCACTGCAGCACTTGTGAGCTGTGATCGCTTTTGGAGGGTGTATGAGGAACAGGGTTATTAGTTCACAGACCAGCTGGAGTCCTCTTTTTTTAAAAACTTGAATATCACGGACAATCTTTTGAGCAGATGCGATGCTGAAGTCAGCATCTCAAAACATCTTTCCAGAGCTTTGTAAATCTAACGAGTATTAAAGAAGTGTTGAAGCAAAATGGAGGGTTTATGCGTTTTGTTCCATGTCAACTTTCTTTTATACTCCTCATTGGGCGATTTAGATAGTGGCTCTAGCACCCGCTGTCTGGCCTCCCAATCGCTCCTGTCCGTGCACTAAGCCAAGAGCAGGCACCCTGTCCCAGTGTCAAAGCCAATATGGCCCCTCTGGGTGTTTGTTTAATATGCCTGTACTAAAGTGTCGTGGAGTTCGACAGCACTTTGGGGGGTGGGGGAGAACAGAGAGGGGTGGGAGAGGGGAGGGGAGGGGGACAGAGGGGTGGGAGAGGGGGTGCCGCACAGTCCATCGTGCCATCCTGCAGGGGCACGTCCGTAATCTCCGCTATTGCGCCCACCAGTCTCCCAGCCCACCCCAACCCAGTGGCGTCCTTGGAAGAAAGGGAAGGGTGGTGGGTGCCTGCCATTGTACAGCCAGGTTGCCGGTCCGCTTGACAGTGGTGTCAGCCAGTAAGAAATAGCAACCCCCCCCCCACCCCCGATCATGGGCCAAGGTGTGTTGGCTAAAATCAATTGAGCTGGGCCAGTTAAAGCAGCGGCCCACTAATCCAGCGCATGTCCCCGGGACTCTGGCAAGATCACCATCGTCCCCTGGGAAAACCCATCCCCATTTCCCCCTCCCACCCCACCCCCCTTTGTCATTTCACCCACTGGGAGATGATGGGGGGAAGAATCCCTGCAGAAATTGTATTGAGTTTATTAATCTTGTCCAGGAAGTCTCAAGTGGTGACAGAAATTGTATAGAACCTTGGTTTTAGATCTCACTTGGGAGTACGGTGCACAGTTCTGGTCTCCATTGTGTGAAAAGGATTTGGAGAGTGTGCAGAAAATGTTCATGGGAGTGATACCAGAGCTGTAAGGCTATACCCAGCAAGAAAGGATGAACAGGCTGGGGCTCTGTTCCCTGGGTATAGAAAAGGCTAAGGTGTAACCTTTAGAATGACTAAATGTTTTGATCGAGTGGCTACAGAGAGGATGTTTTTTCTAGCGAGGAAGAGCATAATTAGAGGCCGTCAATATGAGAGAGTCGCCAATAAATCCAAACGGGGAATTCGGGAGAAACTTCTTTACCTAGAGAGTGGTGAGAGTGTGGAACTCGCTCCCACAGGGGAGTGACTGAAGGGATTAACAGATGCGCTCAAGGGGAAGCAACAGGGAGAAAGGGATAGAAAGTTGTGCCAACAGAAACATAAACAGCTGGAAAAACTCAGCAGGCCTGACAGCATCTGTGGAGAGGAAGATAGTCAACGTTTCGAGTCTGTGTGACTCTTCATCAGCATAGAGAGTTGTGCCGATGGAGTGAGATGAATGGGAGGGGGGGGGCAGTGGAGCATAAAACCCGTGTGGACTGTTTGGAATGAATGATGTGTTCCTGTGCTGTGTAATTCCCCCCCACCCCCACCCCCTCCATTGTTCCTTCAGTTTAGGAAGAGGGGTTAATAAGCCAGGACTGTTGGCTGTATTGGCAGCCCCCCTGATGCTGGAATGAGCAGGTGTGAGGACCGTGGGGGAAGCGTGGAATGTGGCTCTGCAGTTTAATAACTTGCCAGCGCTCTCCGTGATCACCCGTGACAGATTTTGCACCTGGCTGTGGCTCCAGCAAAGTGCCTTTATCTGTGTGACCCAACCCGCTCGAGAAACTATTATCATCATTACTTCCCCACTGGTTCCAAATTTTTCACTTTATTTTTTTTTGAAAGAAAACGCTTGACAGGTTGTTTAAACCATTTAACTGTGTCTTTGTCTCCCATTTGAAGCTCTTTCTGTTAGCTGTCGAGAGAAGGCAAGTCAGTGTTTCGTATGTTTGAACCCTTAACCCAGATGGGGAAATATTACCAACGAACAGTGTTTGAAATAGAGAGCGACAGGAGTGAATGAGGAATTCATAACCCAAAGACAGCAACATCAGTTTTCTCTACAGTTGCTATTTGACCTGCTAAGGTGTTTTCCTTTTCTGTTTTTGATACCGTTTCTGCCCCACCCTGTTGCCTCTTTTTATCTCACAGTCCTCACCCTCCCCTGGACCAATATTTAATCCCTCCGTCAACACCACACAAAAAAAAAACCAGATCCTCTGATTGTTATCGCATCGCTGTTTGCGGGAGCTTGCTGTGCGCAAATTGGCTGCCCGTGTTTCCTACATTAGAACAGAGACGACACTTCAAACGTACATCATTGGTTGCAAAGGGCGTGGACACGTCCGGTGGTCATGACAGGCGCTATATAAATGCAAGTCGTTTTTTTTTTTAATTTAAAAAAAAAAGAAATCTTGGCACATGGGAAGGTTCGTATTTTCCTGCTCAGACCATTCTCCAAAAGCAGCGGCTTGCATCTATATAGCGCCTTTGACGTGGTCAAAAACAAGTTCCCGGGCCGCCCCCCGCCACGGGTGCACTATCAACCAAAAATGCCGGGACCTGTTGATGGGCCAAGGAGTAAGGCCTGGATTTGGCCCCTAGAGCCTGTTCTGTGATTCAGCTAAATTCTGCCTGTGCCTCAGCCTCATCTCCCTGCTTCTGCTCCATGTTATTCGATCACTTTAAACAAAGAAAATCTAGCCCCCTCGGTCTTGAAGGTATCAATTGACGCCTCTTTTTCCCCCAACCCCCCACCCCTCACTCTCCACTAGCAAAATACCGTGTGATCCCAATGTTTGGAGTTGGAAAGCTCATTCCCAGATTCCTTTCTGTATTTGTCCCCTGGCGGGGATCTTTTTGAGCACAGTTGCCATGGCTACACCACTAGACCCTTGAATGTTTGTGCTGTCTTCCCAAGTGAAACGATTTTTTTTTTTCCATTGTGTTGTCGAGCGAATTTACTAATTACTCACCAGACTCTCTCCTCCTTCCTTTTCTGCCTAACTGTGGCCTGGCCTGAAAGACGGAACCTGTGAGCAGATTAATTCGCAAATGTTATACTCGATGTCCGGTTGACCTTCCTGAACGCCCTCTTTCTCTCCCCCCACCCCCGCCAAACGCAACCAGGCAGGGACTGTCTCTAGACAACATTGCCCAAGAGGTGTGTGTGTGTGTGTGTGTGTGGAACGTGTACCCGGGTCACTGCAGCAAACAAGCAGCCATTTCACGGGATTGCTGGGCATGGAAACCACTTCTCTGTTTTCCCCCCTCCACCCACTCCTTCACTCTTAACCCAGCCCCTGTAGCATGGCTGGCTAGGGGTTATGTTGGCAGTGACCTGGGGCTGTCTGCTGTTGCCAAGTGAGGAGGTGCCATCATGCCCAAATTGGCTTAGTTGTCACACATGTAATGTTCAGGAAGAAGGGTTGGCACCGTGATGTATCTGGTATATTAACGTGGATAAACCCTGCTTTGGCAATACACTTGTACAAATGACCCGTTACCACACTTTTGATGGTATGCGCTGTGACATTGGGACAGTGCAAGAGAGCTACCGTCTCCTCTCCCGGCAAGATCCACCTTGCCTAGAACCCTGAAACCAATCGAGTGAAAGGCAGGAGGCCTCCTGGGTTTAATGTCCCAACGAAACTTTGGCATCTCTTAATGCAGTTGTATCAACATTGGAACATGGGCCTGGATTAGACACTGGATCCTGGGGTGTAATGTTCTGGGTGGGTGGTGTGTGTGTGTGTGACGTGGGTAAACACGAGGGAGTCAGTGACCCTTTCTTCCTTCTTGGAATGTGGGCCTCGCTGGCTGGGCCAGCATTTATTGCCCATCCCTAATTGCCCCTTGAGAAGGTGGTGGTGAGCCGCCTTCTTGAGCCGCTGCAGTCCCTGTGGTGTAGGTACACCCACAGTGCTGTTAGGAAGGGAGTTCCAGGATTTTGATCCAGCGACAGTGAAGGAACGGCCGATATATTTCCAAGTCAGGATGGTGTGTTGCTTGGAGGGGAACTTCTAGGTGGTGGTGTTCCCATCTGTCTGCTGCCCTTGTCCTTCTAGATGGTTGTGGTCGTGGGTTTGGAAAGTGCTGCCTAAGGAGCCTTGGTGAGTTCCTGCAGTGCATCTTGTAGATGGTACACACACTGCTGCTACTGTGTGTTGGTGGTGGAGGGAGTGAATGTTTGTGGATGTGGTGCCAATCAAGCGGGGCTGCTTTGTCCTGGACGGTGTCGAGCTTCTTGAGTGTTGTGGGAGCCGCACTCATCCAGGCAAGCGGGGAGTATTCCATCACACTCCTGACTTGTGCCTTTGTAGATGGTGGACAGGTTGAGTCAGGAGTTGAGTTACTCTCTGCAGAATTCCCAGCCTCTAACTTGCTCTTGTAGCCATAGTATTTAATATGACTAGTTCAGTGTCTGGTCAATGATAACCCCCAGGATGTTAATAGTGGGGAAATTCAGCGATGATAGTACCATTGAATATCAGATGCTATTGAATGACATGCTGGGTCAAAATCCTGGACCTCCCCCCTTGACAAGTCTGTGACACAATGCATTGCGTAGGATCATTTCCACACACACGTAATATACGCAGCGATAGGTATTGAAGACCAGAATACAGTTACCGTCTCTATACGTTTCTCTGTCCCCCGTCCACACTCCCACTTTAGTTTGACGACCCTGCTTCACCGGACCCGGACTTGATAGTATCTCTGTAATAATTCAGCACGTCTCAGCACAACTGAGACAATGCATAACCGGCAGGATGGCTCGGACAGGATGTTTGTGTTTAAAAGGAAGAGAGGAAAAGCTTTTTTTTTTAAAAAAAAAGAAAACTTGCTCTTGTATGTTGCTGACTTTCACTTTGTATATATTATATATATTGAAAAAAATAATGTGCACAGCGTAACCACTGCGCTGCAGAAACAAGTGTTAGTGTTGTGTTGAAGGATAATGACATTTTTAAAAAAGAAAAAAAATGAAGTTCCTAGAGACTGTATTTATCTGTAGTTGATCTTGCTTTCTGTTGGTGGTTTGCATTGTAACTTCTTGAAGAAAAGTGTCAACGAACGATAAGTAGGTGTTCTGATTTTCGATATTTTTTTTGGGGAGGGAGGGGGTGAGAATATAAACTCTGCCCTGATGGGCCAGTTTTTAAAGAAAAAACAATTAAAATTGCAATATTTTTAACCCCAAGCATTTCATCTTTACCCACTCTTCCTGCATTGGGAGGGGTTATTCTCTCAACCACCCAGTTTCTTTGCAGAGGCCAGTGATGAGATATATATATATATAATATATATATTTATTTATATATATATATATATATATATATATATATATATATAATTTTTTGGGTTAATTTTGTTCTGGCACCATTCAACAATGATAAAGCAAAGAAAAATATTTGAATTTTTCACACTCTCTGGTCTTTGATTTGAATAAAGCAACATTCTGTGTTCTGTACTCTGGACTGGTTTCAATCTCCATCGGTTGGTTTTCATTGGAAGTTTCCAAGCACCCGCCGCCCCCTCCCCAACACAGCACCACCTGCTTCCCTCCCTTCCCCCCACCCCCAACCTCCCTACCTCGCCCCCCTCTCTCCCTCTCTCTCTCTCTCTCTCTCACACACACTCTCACTCTCTCACACGCACCCCACCTCTCTCTCTCACTCTCACACGCACCCCTCCCCTGTCTCTCACTCTCTCACACGCACCCCCTCCCCTCTCACTCACTCTCACACGCACCCCTCCCCTGTCTCTCACTCTCTCACACGCACCCCCTCCCCTCTCACTCACTCACTCTCACACGCACCCCTCCCCTGACTCTCACTCTCTCACATGCACCCCACCCCTCTCACACGCACCCCACCCCTCTCTCACTCTCACACGCACCCCACCTCTCTCTCACTCTCTCACACGCACCCCACCCCTCTCTCACACACACCCCACCCCTCTCTCACTCTCTCACACGCACCCCACCTCTCTCTGTCACTCACACGCACCCCTCCCCTCTCTCTCTCTCACACGCACCCCTCCCCTCTCTCTCTCTCTCTCACACGCACCCCTCCCCATTCTCTCTCTCTCTCTCCTATGTGGTTGTAACCTGCCATGAATACAACTTGAGGGTCTTGCTCGGCCAAGTCAGAGGACAGTTAGCTCCTGCTCCTAACTCATACGCTCGTCTTGAGTCGATCACGTTCCTGAGAGTCCAGAGATCCCGCGCAGGCCAGACTGTGTAAGGACGGCAGATTTCCTCCCCTCGTGGACTTCATGATAATCCACTGATTTCATGGTCACCATTCCCAATTCTAGCTTTTGAATCCCAGGTTTATTTAATTAACAATTTCAATTCCTCAGCTGCTGGGCTGGGATTTGAACTTGCGTCTCCCGATCATTAATCCAGTGTCCTTCTCCTAGTCTCCCTCCCTCCGCTGGGCGATGGTAGAAATACTAAATAATTATTTTGCTTCACTATTTACCGGGGAGAGAGAACAGGTAGACATGACCTTGAATGATATGCGCAATGAGGTAAGTGCTTTTAATTTTTTAAAAAAGGACGTATCGAATAAACTAAACACACGCAGAGGATAAAACCCTTGGTTTCAGTGTACCACATCCACGCATTTTAAAAGAAACTAGGGAAGAGACAGGCATTGCTGCTATGTATTTAATAATTAGTTAGAAAACAGTGTGTTGTCAGAGGATAGCTAATGCAATTCTTATCTTTAAAAAGACAGCATGGATTTCAAAAGAGAAACTTTTGACTTGACTTGACCAACCCTATTGACTCTTGAGGAGGTAGCACAGAGAGTAGGCAGTGATAATGCAGTGGATGCAATTTTATGGAAATAATGTGAATGGCAATGCCTCAGAGGGTGACTGAAGGACTTTCACTGCTTACTTTCAAAAGGGGATTGGATGGATGCTTGTAAGGGCAGGATTCGCAGCTCTATACACTCCTGCTTGAACACACCCTCTCCCACTGAGGGATTGGTGACCAGGTGAAGTGTGCCCTGGTCGAATTTCATCTGTGCGGCCCATGGAGCCCTGCGCCCCCTCTGCCCCCAGGTAACTGGAAACAAGCCCAGTGATCCATATGCACTCGGTGTGTGCAACCCAGTACCAACGCCCTATGGCATAGTTTATTTCTGGGCCTCCAGCTCACTCTCGAACCAGTTCTAGAAAACATCACAGAAAGAATCATGATGGTAACGCCAGCAAGCATGGTGCTTAATAGAATGTGTCTTGTACTATGTGAATGGAGTAGAGCAAGAGCAAACACATGTACAGCAGCCAAGGTGTCACTGTCTCTCACTCCATGTTGAAATCGTAAGTCTTTCCCATAATGTAATACAAAAGCAAGACCCCAACTTTAATGAATTTTGAGCTCAAAGTAACGTTCTGTTGCCTTTGCCTCCTTTAGGCAGGTGTCATCCTCTGCGTACCCCCTCCCCCTCCCCACAGCCCTTGCTCAATGGATCCTTCCGCCCGTATCCAATACTCTCGCTCCATCAGGAACCCCCCTCCCTCCCTCCCTCCGGCCCCTTACCTTTTCTCTATCTTTTCGACGAGAATGGCCAGCGTGACATCGGCCGTCTCAATTTCTCTGCTTCCCCCTCTCCCCCTGACTGGTCTCCCTCCGGTTCCCTCGGGTCTCCCCCTGACTGGTCTCCCTCCGGTTCCCTCGGGTCTCCCCCTGACTGGTCTCCCTCCGGTTCCCTCGGGTCTCCCCCTGACTGGTCTCCCTCCGGTTCCCTCGGGTCTCCCCCTGACTGGTCTCCCTCCGGTTCCCTCGGGTCTCCCCCTGACTGGTCTCCCTCTGTTCCCTCGGGTCTCCCCCTGACTGGTCTCCCTCCGTCTCCCTCGGGTCTCCCCCTGACTGGTCTCCCTCCGTCTCCCTCGGGTCTCCTCCTGACTGGTCTCCCTCTGTTCCCTCGGGTCTCCCCCTGACTGGTCTCCCTCTGACTGGTCTCCCTCGGGTCTCCCCCTGACTGGTCTCCCTCTGACTGGTCTCCCTCGGGTCTCCCCCTGACTGGTCTCCCTCTGACTGGTCTCCCTCTGACTGGTCTCCCTCGGGTCTCCCCCTGACTGGTCTCCCCCTGACTGGTCTCCCTCTAACTGGTCTCCCCCTGACTGGTCTCCCCCTGACTGGTCTCCCCCTGACTGGTCTCCCTCTGACTGGTCTCCCTCGGGTCTCCCCCTGACTGGTCTCCCTCTGACTGGTCTCCCTCGGGTCTCCCCCTGACTGGTCTCCCTCTGACTGGTCTCCCTCGGGTCTCCCCCTGACTGGTCTCCCTCCGGTTCCCTCGGGTCTCACCCTGACATTATCAAACTTGCTGACAAGGGGGTTGGGCGGATGCTGTTTGGGAATCTGATCTTGCAGAGGCTGAGCACCAACTCTCCGACACTTCCTCCCCTGGACCGTGACCCCTCACCACTGAACATCGAGCCATTGTTTTCATATCAGTCACTGACCTCATCCTCTCTCCAGTGACCTTCCCTCCACGGCTTCCCACCTTATAGTCTCACGATCCCATACAGTTCGCTTCTACCTCCTTCCCAAGATCCATGAACAGGACTGTCCTGGTAGACCTGTTGTTTCAGCTTGTTCGTGCCCCACCGAACTCATTTCTTCCTACCTTCACTCTCTTCTGCCCTTGCCCAGTCTCTCCCTGCCTACCTCTCCGTGACTCTTCTGATGCCCTCTGTCACTTTTTTTCCAAATTTGTGGCCTTCACCATCTCAGTTGTCCAATCTCCCTACACCTCCATCCCACACCAGGGACAGCCTGAGGGCTCTCTGCTTCTTGTCGGGGGGAGGTGGGGGTTGGGAGCCGTCAACTTTCTTATACGTTGATGGCTCTATCGGTGCCATGTCCTGCTCTCTTACCAAATTGGAAAACTTCAACTTCCAATTTTCTCCCTTCTCTCAGTTTCAGGTGGTTCATCTCTGACTCATCCATTCCTTGACTTCTCTGTCTCCATTTCCGGGGACAGGCTAACAATATTATAAGCCCTCTGACTCCCACAGCTACCTCGACTACACTTGCTTGCACCTGACATCCTGTAAGGACGCTGTTCCATTCTCTCAGTTTCTCCATCTCCATCATCTCTTCTGTTGATCCAATCTTCCACACTAGTGTCGACTTTTTTTTCCTCAGCTGAGGATCACATGCACCACCCCCCCCTGGTTGACAGGGCCTTCTACCGTGTCTGATCCACTTCCCACACTTGCACACTCACCCCTTTTCCCTCCTGGAACTGCAGTATGGTTCCCCTTTCACCCCCACCAGCCTCCGTCTGCAACAGATAAACTTCCACAATCTTCCATGTGATAACGCCACTAAACACATCATCCCCTCCCTCCTGCGCTCGCCCCACCCACTTCATTATTCCAAAGGGACCGTTCCCTTCACAATACCTGGTCCATCCCTCAATCACCTCCCCTAAAAACCCTATCCCCTTCCCACAGCACCTTTCTATTGCAAACCTCCTCTCTCCACACCGTCCGAGGACCCAAACACTCCTCCCAGGTGAAGCAGCAGTTTAGGTGTACTTCTTTCAATCTAGTCGATTTGTATTCGCTGCTCACACAAGCGGCCTCCTCTGTATTGGGGAGACCAAACGCGGATTGCGAAACGCCACTGTTCAGTCCACGAGTGTGACCTCCCCCGAGCTTCCCGTTGGCCTGTCAGTTTAATCCTCCACTTTGCTGCCGTGCTGACATCTCTGTCCTCGACCTGCTGCACGGTCCCAGTGAAGCTCAACATAGGCTTGAGGAACAATTAGGCACTTTACAGCGTTTGGGATCAACACCGGATTCAACAATCTCAGGCCATAAACTCTGTCCCCATTTTGTATCCTTTTCCTGGCGTGTTTTGGTTTTTCTCTTCCGAGAACATCTCACCTGGTCCATCACCGTTCCCTTTGGCCCTGGAAGGCTAACTCTTCCGTCATTCAATCTCTCCTCTCTTCCACCCTATACATGAAATCTTTTACCTTGTCCCAGTTCGGATGAAAGGTTGCCAACCTGAAACTTTAACTATGTTTCTCTCTTCTCCCCCCCCACTCCACAAGATGCTGCCATAACTTGCTGAGTATTTCCAGCATTTTTTAACTTCAGGAGTTAACACCAGCCACCTCCATTGACATACTTGTAACTCATTGAGTCAAGTTTGTGGGTTTAAGCCCCATCCCAAGAGGCTTTGAGCCCATAATCCATGTTGCCAACTCCCAGTGCGGTACTGAGGGAATGCTGCACTGTCTTGAGGTGCCACCTTTGGGACAAGACATTAAACTGAGGTCCCCGTCTGCCCCCTCGAGTGGACACTATTGGAAGAAGAGTGGGGGTGGGGGAATGGTGGTGGTGGTTTCCAGTATCCTGGGCTAACACTCTTCAACCAACATACAACAGGTTATTTCTGGTTTGTGGGAGCTTGCTGTGTGCAAATTGCCATACTTTGTGATTCATACATTACAACAGTGACTACACTTCAAAAAGTAAAGATACTAGGTATGTAGGTTGTACATTCCAAAGACCGGCAAATCATATCAAACAGCATATTCCTCTGGCTGTTGCAACAGGCAAAGTACTGACTGTACCCAACCTGCCTGTGCTTGCAAAACTCAAAACATAAGTGTCCAACGTTAGATGTGATTCCACGATTGGGCAACACTTGCTAAACAATCATGAGTGTGCTAAGAATTACACTGCTGATCAATTTAACTCTCAGTGTGGCTCACTTACCCGTGCTAGAAGCTACATGTATTCACACACACGCAGACAGAAGAAACGTGTACAGACTGTGCTCTTTTCAACTATACAGAATTGGGCACAGCCATTCCCTGGTTCGTTCCCCAGGGCAATGCCTTGACCAATCAGAATCAACCCACCTGGTTTGATATTGAACAAAGCTTGGCAGTTAACTGCCAACTGGTGCATTCTCCATGGCAATGCCTCTACCAATCAGAGTCCACTTGCCAACCAATCAGCACTCTTTTCTCACGCAGTATAAATTGGTATTCCCTTTACAGTTTGGTATTCTTGTGAATTGTCCTGATGAGTGCAAGATGAAAAGCTTTGACAGAATGTCTCTTTTTGTTCAGCAATACAAAAGTAAGGGTTGGAAGGAGTTTTGCAACGTTCTGAGGTGTTCTTTCTCTTCAGTTATGGGATGTAGATGTCACTGGTAAAGCTAGCATTTACTGCCCTCGAGAAAGTGATGGTGAGCCACCTCCTTGAGTACAACTGAGTGGGCTCGCTGGACCATTTCAGAGGGCGTTTAAGAGCCAACCACATCGCTGTGTGGGTCTGGAGTCACATGTAGGCCACACCGGGTGAGGATGGCAGATTTCCTTCCCTAAAGGGACATTGGGGAACCAGATTTTGTTTTTTAAACAGCAATGCAGGAGTTTCACAGTCACCATTACGATTGGTAGTTTTAAAATTCTAGGCTTTATTTAATGGTTGGAATATAAATTCCTCAGATGTTGGGCTGGGATTTGATCTGTGGTCTCCAGATTATTAGTCCTGTAATATAGCCACCATAACTGTCAAAGGCTCTATATTAGACACTGGTTCTGTCATGTCTCTCAACCATTCACACACGAGCTACATTGAAATAAGTGTTTGTAGAATCATAGAAACTTAAAAGCGCAGAAAGGAGGCCATTCAGCCAGTCACACCCATGCTGTCTCTTTTAGAAGAGCGGTCACGCCAGGTCCCAAGCCCCTGCTTTTCTTCTCTCAAAACCTCATCCAATTCCTTGTCCACCACGCTTTTTAAAATTATTGATGCACTCCGCTCCAACCACCTTTTTCAGATGGGACATTTCTGGGCTGATAACAGAGAGAGGAGATTTTTTTCTTCCCCTGCTCAAGATCTTTAGCCGATGACTTTTTGTCAGACAGAAGTTGACATTGATGTGATGTGGGAGACTGAACACTGAGTGCTCTCAGAGGAGAGGCAGAGGGGTTTTGGGGAGGCAAGGCCAGAGCTTGGGACCCAGGCTGCCAGCGGTGGAGTTTGGGAGGGAATGGAACGTTAAGGATATGAGAATTTTCCAATGGAGCCATTGCTGGAACAGGAGCCTGTATAGGTCAGTGGGGTGACGGGGCCCCTGGGCTTTGGTGAGAGTTAGGCCATGGGCGATAGAGGTTTAGATGAGATTAAGTTCATGGTGGTTGGAGATAGGAAGCCAACCTGAAGAGGTCTGGGACAGTGAAGGCTGGTGGTAACAAAGAGCATGGTTGAGGATGGCAGGAGCAGATGGGCTGAGGGAGGGGTAATATTACAGAGGTTGAAGTAGGCAGTAGAGCCAATACAGGGATTAGGCTGATGAGGCTTCAGTTTAACACTTTAGCGCTGCATTCCTACGTTAAGGATACAGTAAAGTCCCACTGTTCCCAGGGGTTACATTCCTGTGAAACCTCTCAAACGACGAACACGCTTTTACGATGGGAGCCAATTAAATAAGTCCCAGACATCCTGAAATTTTTACATGTATAAATGATCAAAGGCAATAAAAAACTGCTTTTAATAAATTTTAAAAGTTTACTGGAGGGGGTTGTTTAATAAAACAAGAAAAATGTCAAATCTGTCTCACACTTGACAGTGGAGGCGGACTGTGATCAGCAGCAACGAAGAGCACTCACATGCAAACAACAGCAGGCGACACACGTGCCGTGTGTAACTTCTACTACAGGAAATATGTCGTGGATACCTTCCTATTTTAAAAACTTTATTTCGGTGACTTTTTTTTGCAGCATTTTCTAAAGATAGCTTCTTATTTTTAAAACCGTGGATAAGTGAACATTTGGGTCCCGCAGTGGGTGAACACAGACTTGCGTGGATAAGCGAATTCGTGAAACAGGAAGTCGCAAACGGCAGGAATTTACAGTGTAAATACTCGCTTGGTTGAACAGAACTCGAATGTTGCTGAAAAGAGACGTGTTGCCGCAAAGTGTTCTTTGGTGTGTTGCATTTTGCCTTTCGGTGTTCTTGGGTTTGTTCTGACGAATGCAAGACCAAAATGTCTACTGGTAGATGTAATTCTGCGATTGGGCAGCACTTGCTGAACAATCCTGAATGTGCTAATAGCTACACTAACAACCAGGTTAAGATAATCAGTCAAGCTCACAATGCGGCTCATTTATACCTGCTAGAAGTGACACATTCATACACAGGGTCCTGCTGTCTGCAAACAAAAGGAGTCTCTCAGACCTTGCGGCTTTTTAAAATTGCTCGGGAGCCTATAGTTCCCTGGTTCTTTCTCCATGACGATGCGAATTGACTTGCCGATCAATCAGCACCCTTTTCTCCTGTAGTATAAATTGTTGTGATCGTCTGAAATTTGGCATTCTTGTGTTTGTCCTGATGAGTGGGCAAGATGAAAAGCTTTGGCAACACATCTCTCTTTTCAGCAACGCACAACATTAAACGCCTGGCGTCTTAACCAAGGACAGCATCCTTAGGAGTGCTGCACTCCCTCAGTACGACACAGGGAGTGTCAGCCAGTTCTCAAGTCTCTGGACTGGGACCCGAACCCATGACTTTCTGACTCTGAGGTGAGAGTGCGACCCACTGAGCCATGGCTGTCAGTTGTAAAGAGGTAGGCGGCCGTGCACAAGCCCAACCAACTCTTCTTTTATCAAGAGCTTTGTGCTGAAGACCACTGCCACCCATTACCCCCCACAGGAATGCTGCGCTTTCTTGCCCGTTGGGCTAATTCACAGTCTGAATTAGAAGGAAAACACCAACTAGTTTACAGGTACTTGGCTGAGACCAGCCAGTGAGTGGCAGCTGGATATTTGGCTGCGGTGAGTGAGCATCAGGGGACGAGGTTGAGGGTTTGGTGGGGGGGGATGCTGCGCGGATTGACCACCAGAGGGCACATTCTGCCCAGCACAAAGTTAAACTAGTGCAGGTTGGCACTGCAAGCACAGATTAATCCAGGAACCCTGCTAGAGTCAAGAGAATAACACAGCACAGGAGGAAGCCATTCAGCCCACTGACTCCGTGCTGGCTCTTTTGAAGTGCAAGCCAGTTAGTCCCACTCCTCCCTCTTCCCCCCCCCCCGATACATATCCTTGCAATTTATATCCTCTATCCAATTTCATTCTGTGAGCTGATATCAAATCTGTTTCTCCTCACCCCCCACTACCGGGCAGTGAGCTCCAAATCCTAACTACTCACAAACACATTCTGGTCCTTTTAATTTCCTCCAGTTACTTGGTGCTGGGAAAGGTTGTTTTGTTTCACTGATGGCCAAAGCACTTGCTTTTTTTATTCTGTATTGCCCTGTTCACCTGCTGCTGTGACTATTTGGCTGTAAACATTCCTGTTGGGATTCTGTTGCCAATCGTTGGCTCTGGGTCTCGGCCACCCAACCATCGGAAACCAGTTTCTCCTCGTTTTGCTGCATCTAAACCCTCCGTCCTTTCAAACACCCCCAGCAGAGGAAAAACGGCCTTCAGCTCCGTGCCCGGGTGACCCTGCATTGCTCTGGCCACCTACCCGCTCACTGTCTGAGAGGATAACATCCAGTGGGGGAAGAGAGTTTGCATTATTGTGCGACATTTCTTTATTTCCATTTCAACCCATCAGTATTTAGAGCCCCCTTTCCAAAGTGTTTCATGAGGAACAGGGGTGGCTGTGTTGATTGGCTATTTGACTACGTGTGGCATCGCCTTCGCTATGGGGACTGTCCCACTATGGGGGTGGGGACGAGGCGGGGGGGGTGACTTAATTTCCACATACATGATATCCTTTGCCACGGTCAGTTTACTCACCCACCTTGCAATCCTTCTCATCCATACAGGTAGCAAGCACCTGGTGGACAAATCCCTCCCATTGCTACCTGCTGGATCCCCTTACCTGCCTGACTCGCAGTCATAACCACCTGACCCTGACCATTGACCAACCCTAACCTAAGGGGAAGGGACCGCCTCTTGGAACAAGGAGTCCAGCTAACTCTTTTTCCCCCCTCCTTCCCCCCTCCCCAATTTTACATGGACACTTTAGCACATTCAGACAAGTGGACAAAGGGGGCCAGTTACACTCACCCCCTCCTCTGGCCGATCCATCGTGATTCTAGATGGTGAATGGCGAGCTATTCGACTGTGGTAGGCACCACAGTTGGGGCTGACCTCGCCTTGGTCCCGGATATTGCAGCCAGCTCACTGAGGTGCAGTCAAGGATGCTTCACCTCCTCCCCACCCCACCCACCCAGTGCTTTTGGCATCACCAGATCAGGTTTTTTTTTCCGATTGTGAAGCCAAATGTGACTCGTGTTATTTTGCTGCTGCTGCTGCTGTGGGAAACAAGAGGACTGTGTCAACCAAGCTCTCAACTTTATGTGCAATCCCACTGTGCGGCTTTTCAAGTTGCCAAGTTGAGTAAGCTCCTCTCTCTGTCTGAGTCAGAAGGCCGTGGGTTCAAAGTCCCACATTCCAGAGGGATAGGAGCTCGGTAATCCCAGACTGACACTCCCAGTACTGACGGAGTGCAGCACTGCCACAGCCTTCTGAACCGAGGCCCCTCCTGTCCTCTCAGGTGGACATAAAAGAACCCCCCCCCGCCAAACTAGTTAGAAGTAATAGTGGGCATTTGGGGGGAGAGGGGGGGTGTTGGTGGTAGTTGGAGTTCTCTCCCGGTGTCCTGGGGCCAATATTTATCCCTCAACCCATATCACAAAAACAATCACAATCTGATCACTATTTGTGGGAGCTTGCTGTGCACACACTGTGTTTACGGACAGGGAGCAGGAGTAGGGCCATCGAGCCTGCTCCACCATTTAATAAGACCGTGGCTGATCTGACAGGAACCTGGAATCTGCATCCCAACTACCATCCCCGATAACCCATCGCCCCCTCACTTACCAAGAATCTATCCCACCTCTGCCTTCAAAATGTTTATTAAAGACTCTGCTTCCACCGCCTTTTGAGGGAGAGAGTTCCAAAGACTCTCGACCCCCTGAGAGAAAGACATTCCTCAGAGGGAGTTAGTGCGAAGGAAGCTGCTGACGATGGTTTAGAAGGATAAGCTGTACATGAAACTATTCCTCAAACCATGTGAAAACAGGCGCGTCAACAACAACTTGCATTTCTCGAGCACCTAGCACCACCTCAGGACGTCCCAAAGCGCTTTCCAGGCTTAATGAAGAACTTTTTTTTTTCTGAAGTGTGGTCACTGTCGCAATGTAGGAAATGGCAAGTTATGCACAGCAAGATCCCACAAACACAGTGTGATAATAATGGCCCTGGTCGTCCGTTTTTAGTGATGTTGATTGAGGGGTAAATAGCGGCCCCCGGGAGACCAGGGAAACTCCCCCCCCACCACTCTTCAAAACAGTGGCCGTGGGATCTCTTGTGTCCACCCGAGAGGGCAGCCTGGTTTGATGTCCCTATTGAGAGGTGGCTTCTCTGACAGTGCAGCACTCCTTCAGTGCCGGCACTGGGGGGGTGTCGGTCTGCATTAGGTGCTCAAGCCCCTGGGGAAGGGGCGGGGGGGGCGGGGGTGGGATTCGAACCCATGACCTTGTAACTCCGACGTTAAGCGTCTCGTGCTTTCTCAAAGCCCGGTGTTGACTAAACAGTTGAGGCTCGTGGTAGAGTGAGCCACTTTCCCCTGCTGAAGGTGCTGGACAGAGTAACCTTTGCTCTTTGACCTCCACCTCTTGCACATATGAATGCGTCAGGCAGTTGCATCTGGTGTTACAGATGGTGTGATGTCTAGCTCACTAGAATCATGTCAGGGCAAAGACCCCTCTCCCTGCCTTCCCAGCAACACAGCAGCTGCAAGGAATGCTCAAAGCCAAATTTATCCTTCCCACACAAGCGTCCTGCTCGAGTCCACACATTCCTAAGAGGGAGGAGAGAGCCAGGCGGATAACGTGTCAAGCAGCAGAGGCTGGTGATCAAGTGACTCACTCAATCTTGGATAGCATCGAGCTGCTTAAGTGTTACAGCCTTACACCATCAGCCCCACTCCCACCCACCACCACCATCCCCCCCCACCCCCAACCGAGCCGGGACACGGGGTTGCAAGCTCAGCTCGGCGTCCAAGGCAACCCCCTGCGTGGTCCACCTCGAGGCCGTGGCCCTGGGGATGGGAGCGGGCGGCCAGCGAACGGCCTTTCGTGTCGAGGGAGGTACCGACGTTGGCTGGAGCAGAAGAAATGGGTGCTTCAACCAGGACCGGGTAAAGGCATGGAGTCGGGCACTGGGGTGAGCGGGAGCTGAAATTTACACGGTGAGTGGCTGTGGGCAATTCGACTGTGGAAAGCATCACAGCTGAAAACACACGCGTACGCATTCTCATACACTCATGCATGCACACATTCTCACATACACACACACGCGCACTCACACTCAAATTCTCTCACACATACACACATTCTCTCACACACATACACACTTTCACACTCACTTTTTCAGTCATACACACACACATTCTCATACTCACACACTCACATACACACATTCTCACATATACACACACACACACACGCACTCACACTCAAATTCTCTCACACACATACACACTTTCACACACTTTTTCAGTCATACACACACACATTCTCATACACTCAAATACACACATTCTCACATATACACACACACACACGCACTCACACTCAAATTCTCTCACACACATACACACTTTCACACATTCTCAGTCATACATACACACACATTCTCATACGCTCACATACACACACACATTCTCACTTTTACACACATTCTGTCATGAAAATATAATAATTTTCATCATGTTATTGGGATTTATTGTGAAGTAGGAATAGTGGGGTCTGGATAGTCTGTATACGTGTACACATGTGTGTGTGTGGGGAGGGGGAACTTAATTAAATTAAAGACAGCTGGTCTGAAGGCCTTGATGTATCAGAAGAGAAGCTCGGTTTGAAATGCTAAATAAGTAAACATGTCTGATGTTTTAGAACTTGAGGTGTAAATAAAAATTTGCATTTTTAGATAAAGCAGAGTAGCTAAATTTTAAAAAAACGAAGGTGGAATGTTATACTTAGCCAGAAGAAGCCAGACTGTGTTTATTTTTCCCAACACTTACTGATAAAATTGGTACTGTGAAAGATTTTTATTATTAGAAAGGTAAAATCCAAAGCCATATTGGAACAATGGGATTTACATTAAAAAGGAACATGTATAAAGGAGATGAGGTTATGTGTAAGGAGAAGGAATTCTAAGATCTAACAATTATGAAAAGCCCCCAGCCTCTATGCACCAAGCTGCTGCCTATAGGAACTGAAGCTAAAATAATTCACTGTGAATATCCCTGTCCAGGGTATTGTGTGGGTCTGTTAAAATCTATTTTGTTTTTACTGTAGCCTTAATGGGGGTGTAAGTAGGAGTCAGATTAATTAGTGGAGCTAGGAGTTATCATAGTAGTAATGTGCAGACCTATGTATGTACTTAAAAATGTTTTTATTAATAAATGTTTAATTTAGTTTTGTAAAAAATCCTCTAAGACTTGGTGGACTTTTATCACTACTGAATTCAAGGCATGGAGCTCGAAATAAAAATACAAATTGCAAAACAGTTGTGGCAGTTGTTTCAAGTTTTCCTCTGGGATTTGGGCAGCTCAGCATTTACCTTCCACTGAGCGATAACAATTCTCACACTCATATATACACACACTCTCACATACTTATTCTCACACGCACTCATTCTCACACACATATATACACACACTCTCATATACATATTCTCACACGCACTCATTCTCACACACATATATACACACACTCTCATATACATATTCTCACACTCTCACATGCACTCATTCTCACACACATATATACACACACTCTCATATACATATTCTCACACTCTCTCACACGCACTCATTCTCACACACGTATTCTCACACACATATACACACACACTCTCATATACATATTCTCACACTCTCTCACGCACTCATTCTCACACACGCATCCTCACACACATATATACACACACACTCTCACATACAGATTCTCACACTCATTCTTACACACACATTCTCACACATATATACACACACACTCTCACATACATATTCTCACACGCACTCATTCTCACACACGCATTCTCACACACATATATACACACACTCTCATATACATATTCTCACACTCACACGCACTCATTCTCACACACATATATACACACACTCTCACATACAGATTCTCACACTCACACTCATTCTTACACTCACATTCTCACACACATATATACACACACTCTCTCACATACATATTCTCACTCTCACACACTCATATATATACACACACACACATACATATTCTCACACACATATATACACACACACACTCTCACATACATATTCTCACACTCTCACATGCACTCATTGTCACACACATATATACACACACTCTCATATACATATTCTCACATGCACTCATTCTCACACACATATATACACACACTCTCATATACATATTCTCACACTCTCACACGCACTCATTCTCACACACATATATACACACACTCTCATATACATATTCTCACACTCTCACACGCACTCATTCTCACACACGCATTCTCACACATATATACACACACTCTCATATACATATTCTCACACATTCTCACACACATATATACACACACTCTCACATACAGATTCTCACACTCTCTCACACTCATTCTTACACACACATTCTCACACACATATATACACACTCTCTCACATACATATTCTCACTCTCACACACTCATTCTCACACACATATATACACACACACACATACATATTCTCACACTCTCTCACGCACACATTCTCACACACATATATACACACACTCTCTCACATACATATTCTCACACGCACTCATTCTCACACACATATATACACACACACACTCACATACATATTCTCTCACTCTCTCACACGCACTCATTCTCACACACATATATACACACACACTCTCACATACATATTCTCACACTCTCTCACACGCACTCATTGTCACACACATATATACACACACACTCTCACATACATATTCTCACACTCTCTCACACGCACTCATTGTCACACACATATATACACACACTCTCATATACATATTCTCACACTCTCACACGCACTCATTCTCACACATGCATTCTCACACACGCATTCTCACACATATATACACACACTCTCACATACAGATTCTCACACTCATTCTTACACACACATTCTCACACACATATATACACACTCACATACATATTCTCACACGCACTCATTCTCACACATGCATTCTCACACACATATATACACACACTCATATACATATTCTCACACTCACACACACGCACTCATTCTCAGACACGCATTCTCACACACATATACACACTCTCACATACAGATTCTCACACTCTCTCACACACATATATACACACACTCTCTCACACATATTCTCACTCTCACACACTCATTCTCACACACATATATACACACTCTCTCACATACATATTCTCTCACTCTCACACACTCATTCTCACACACATATATATATATACACACACTGTCACATACATATTCTCACACTCTCACGCACTCATTCTCACACACATATATACACACACTCTCTCACATACATATTCTCACACTCTCTCACATGCACTCATTCTCACACACATATATACACACACTCTCTCACATATTCTCACACTCTCTCACATGCACTCATTCTCACACACATATATACACACACTCTCTCACATACATATTCTCACACTCTCTCACATGCACTCATTCTCACACACA
This sequence comes from Cetorhinus maximus, assembly GCF_964194155.1. Classification (NCBI taxonomy): domain Eukaryota; kingdom Metazoa; phylum Chordata; class Chondrichthyes; order Lamniformes; family Cetorhinidae; genus Cetorhinus; species Cetorhinus maximus. The sequence goes on from NW_027598128.1 coordinate 50,197, forward strand.
TATATACACACACTCTCTCACACGCACTCATTCTCACACACGCATTCTCACACACATATACACACACACTCTCACATACACATTCTCACTCACGCACTCATTCTCACACACGCATTCTCACACACATATATACACACACTCTCATACATATTCTCACACTCTCTCACGCACTCATTCTCACACACATATATACACACACTCTCACATACATATTCTCACACTCTCTCACACGCACTCATTCTCACACACATATATACACACACACTCTCACATACATATTCTCACACTCTCTCTCTCACACGCACTCATTCTCACACACGCATTCTCACACACATATACACACACACTCTCACATACACATTCTCACACTCTCTCACGCACTCATTCTCACACACGCATTCTCACACACATATATACACACACTCTCACATACATATTCTCACACTCACGCACTCATTCTCACACACGCATTCTCACATTCATACATACACACATTCTCTCTCTCTCTTATACATATTATATATATATATATACATCCCACACACATTCTCACACTCACACACAAATACAAACGCACACCCACACACACATTCTCTCACACAAAACAACCCAGCAGTTATGAGCAGGACTAGGGAGCCGCTTTCTAACTGGGACAAAAAAACGAAATCTCTTGACCCAGCTCTGACTTTTCACTGAAAGCAGCTAACAGAGCCAACCTCAGGGTGTGGGCATCGCTGGCAAGGTTGGCGTATATAGCCCATCCAGGAGAGACCACTGAGTGGCTTCAAGCGGTCATTATGGAGATTTATAACTGAGTGGGGCAATGGGACAGAATGGATTGATTCTGTGACTTTATAGAGGGAGGTTCATAATCAATTGGGTGTCACACGTGGGCCAGGCTGAGGACAAGACATGGATTTCCTTCCTTAAAGGGCATTAGTGAGCCAGTTTGCATTTTCCAACAGCCAGGTTTTTAAAACGTAACTCAATTCCTGAACTGTCAGTATTGGAACTTGGACTCGTGTCCCCACAGTTTATTATCCTTGTGCTCAGAGCTACGAGTCTAGTAGCAGAGCTAGAATAAGGCTTCCATTCTTAGCAGGCCTGCTTAATCCTTTTAAACACTCCCCATCACCGGAGGCTTGAATTAGTGTTGCCCCTAGAACGCAGTAAAGATGTCCCAAGGTGGCATCAGCACCGTCAGATAGGAAAACAAATGTCAAACAGGAGGATTTCCAAACAGGCCCTGCTCAAAGCGAGTTTCCCCGATCACCCCCTGTGCTCGCTGATCTACACCAGCTCCCAGTTAAGCAACGTCTGGTCGGCAAAACACACATTCTCATGTTCAAATCCCTTCATGACCCCCCCTCCTTATCTCTGTCACCTCTTCCAGCTCCACAACCCTCCCGGGATCGCTGCCCTCCTCCAATTCTGACCTCTCGCCCATCCCCGATTTCCATCGCTCCACCACTGGGCGGCCGTGCCTTCAGCTGCTGGGGTCCTGAGGTCTGGAGTTCCCTCCCTGAACCTCTCCATCCCTCTCTCTGCTCCTTAAGGCTGAGCTCTTTGACCGAGCTTTTTGGGTCGCCCACCCATCCTCCCCCTTGTGTAACTCGGCATCAGGTTTTGTGAGACAGCTTCCTCGAAGCTGGGATGGTTTTACCATGTTAAAGGGGTGATACAAATGGGGCAAGGTCACGGCTCTCCTTTCTGCTCTGGAGACTTGGACAATCTACAGCCGGCACCTCAGGAGAAGCCCCAGCAGCTTCACGAGTTCCTCCAAATCCGGTGGCAAGGAAGGCAGCATCTTCTCCCGAGTCACCCCGCCCGGCGTCGAGGCGATAATCACGGAAAACCAGCTCTGCTGGGGGGGACATGTCATTCGTACGCCTGACACCAGGTTCCCGGAGCAGCTGCTCCACTCAGTCACGGCAGGAGATTCCGGAATTGGGAACACTTTAGGGAGGTCCTCGAATTCACCCCTGAAGAGGTCAAACGTGCCCCGCTGACTCATGGGAGGCCCTGGCTCCTGTCCGACCAAAATGGGGATGATTCGTTTGGAAAGCCTCGGAACACATCAGGAGACCTCATCGGGAGCGATCGGAGGGGAGTTCGAGGCTGTCGGAGGGAGCGCACAAACCTCCAAACTACCCCATCTACCCGATCCTCCTGCCCCACATGTGGCAGAGTCTGCAGATCTGCCCCGTGGACTTATCAGGCACCCCAGAACCCATCGAGCCAGAGCGGAAGCGAGTCATCCTCTATCTCTAAGAAGAAGGAGATATAATTTTTATTCGATCATGG